>NW_026892724.1:1217500-1432500 GCF_033815535.1 Pezoporus flaviventris | reverse complement strand
GGATGCTCAGGGGCAGCCGGGGTCTCCCAGCCCGGCATAGGGGTTGGCCACTGGTTAACAGCCTCATTACCGTCCCCGTTAGCATCACCGTTAGTTAGGGGGGAACTGAGACATCACTCACACCGCACCCCCCCCCCCCCCAAGAAGGCGGGAAAAGGGCAGGATCCCGCCCTCTATGCAAATATCATCCAGGCGATTGGCGGGCAGGCGGGGCCGGTGCCCTACACAGGCTATAAGAGCGGGGGGGAGACAATGCCCCCGCCGTCCCGGGTCGGGGGCTGGCGAACGGTGGAGTGGGTGCACTGGGGTGGGGGTCTCCCCCTCATCCATGGGGCTGGGGGTGCCCTTTTGCTGAGCGGGGCTGCAGGTCGAGCTGGGGGAGTGCCCCCTTTTCTTGCTGTTCCCCCATCCCCATGCAGAGATGGAGTTTGACTCCTACCAACACTACTTCTACGACCACGACGCCCAGGAGGATTTCCACCGCTCCACGGCGCCCAGCGAGGACATCTGGAAGAAGTTCGAGCTGGTCCCCACTCCCCCCATGTCTCCCTTGGGTGTCCCCGGGGAGAAAGGCTGCAGCTCCGGGGCGGAGGAGCGCTCGAGCGGGCTCTCCCGGTACTACCGGCCCGGGGAAGAGCCGGAGTATCTCATAGGGACGAGCGAGATCTTCGGGAACCTGAGCGCTTTCATCCTCAAGGACTGCATGTGGAGCGGGTTTTCAGCCCGGGAGCGGCTGGAGAAGGCGATGACAGAGAAACTTTCCACGGGCACGCAGAGGGCCACCCCGCACAAGCCCTCCTTCGCGCAGGATTTGGGGTTCAGCAGCTCGGTCAGCGAGTGCGTGGATCCCGCCGCCGTCTTCCTTTGCCCGCTGGCCGAGAGCAAGATCCCGGCGTCCTCGGGATCCGAGGGTCAAAGCGATTCCGGTAAGGAAGGGGTCGCGGGGTGGGTTCCCCCGGGCTTCTGGCCGTGATGCTCCCGCGGGTCGGACACGCGTGTCTCCGGCCGGGCAGCGCCTTTGTTGAGGGCCCCGGTCCCGGCCCCACGAACAAAGCGGGCTCGGCTGCTCCCGTTCCCCTCTTCCCCAACGGGGTGCGTGGGGCTCGGGGGTGCCCCCCTCGCTCGTCCCGTCCCTTCGGAACCCTCGCGGGGAGGTTGGTGAGGGGACACCCGGTCACCGTGGGAAGTCTGGAGGCTTTGGGAGCTCGTAACCGCTGCGGTTTTCCTTTCCCCGGGGACAAAAAGCAAAATTCCCCCCCCCCCCCCCGGGGGGCTCCGCGGGGCGGGCGGGGACATCGCGCATCCCCTGCAGCGTGTCCGGTGTGGGGTGGGACAGCGTTTACACGGGGGGTCGGGCTGAGGAGCTGCCTGTGACCCCAGGGCAGTGCGGTGCCACCCGCTCCTCGGACCCCTCATCACCCCATTTATAAACACACGCTTGGGTCCCCCCCCTCCAAACCTTACTCGCCCGGGGTCAGTGCGTGTTTCCCCCGCTCCCACTGAAGCCTGCGGCCCCGCGGTACCTTGACCCCGTTAATAAATCCCCCGGTGCCGCGCCGGTTGAGTCACGGTGCGAAACGGGCGCTTAATGCCATTAGGGTCCCGCGGTCGGTAAGCGGGTGGCGGGCGTTAAGAGGCTTAAACCCAACCGGGGGGACCGGCCCCGTGGGGGGGGTCCCGGGTCCCGGTCCGGGTCCGGTGGCGCCACGTGGGCGCCGAACAAAAAGCAACAGATTGCAAACAATGAGAGCGGCCTCGCTGACGGGCAGGGGAGAGGGCCAATGGGATCGCGCGGCAGCCGGCCGGCCCCGTCAGACAGCCAATGGGCGGCTCGGGTGGGCGGGGCTTCGCGGCCTGACTGTTATTAATGAGCGGCTTGGGGGGGGATGTTGTGTGCCCACGTGGCTGAGACCGGCCGCGTTGTGACACTGGTGACCAGTAAGGGTGTCCCCAGTGCCTCCAGTGTCCGGGGTTTACTGGGCAGAACCCCCCCGAGCAGGGGTGTGGGTTGGGGGTCACAAGCAGGAGGGTGCCCCAGGGCCCATCTCCTGTGGCCACCACTGGTCCTCTCACAGAGAGCTGGGGACCGTCCTCTGCCCGCGATGTTGAGCATCTCGGGGCACCTTTAGCAAGTGGCTGTATTTCCCCCCTCAAAAACCCAAGGGAAAAGGTGGAAGTGCATCCCTAAAGCAAGAGTGATTGAAGTTGTGCCTGGAGCCAGGTGACCACGCTGCGCCCAGGGGCCAGCTTCGGGCCTTGCTGGAGCCGGGACAAGCTCGATGACAACAGGCAGGGTGCTTTGGGTCCGATTATACTTCGTTTGGGTCTTGCCCTTCACAGCTCTGATATGCACACACCCCACCCGCTGCCTCCTGGGCTTGGGATGCCTTCGGGGTTCACCAAGTCTGTGGGAGGGATCCCATTGCCTCTCCCTGCCCCCTTGCCCTGCGGGGGGGCTGTCCCCGGGAAGCCTGGGCTGAATGGGGCTTATCACTTGTGAAAAGTGAGTCACTGGAGTGAGAAGCTGCTGCTGAGGGGAACAAAAGGCAGCTCTGCCCACCCCAGTCCCTCATTTACAATTCCAATGGACCAGGAGAGCACCTGACCAGGGTCAACTTTGGAGTTAGGCTGTCCCAGGTCCCCAGCATCCTGCTGCTCCTATCCCCCCCCCCCGGGTAGGTAGGCTTGGGTGTTTCTTGCCTGATGATCCTTTATCCTGGACACATGCTGCTCCTGGTGCTGAAGTGAGGCAGAAGAAAAGCCCCATTCAATTTTGGGAGGCCACGCACTTGGATGTGGAGGGAATGATTTCATTGGGATGATATTGGCAGAGCCCTTAAATCACAACCTCTTCTGGAGGCTGCAGAGTGGCTGCGGTGCATGAACAAGCTTTTGTGGGACGGCAGTGGGGTGATTGTGCAGGGGCTGTGGGGAGGTCTGGCGAGTTGAGGGGGTGCCCAGGGCCTCCAGCTGATGAGGTCTTTCTTTTTCCGTGTCCGTTTTGGATAGAAGGCGAAGAGATCGATGTGGTGACCGTGGAGAAGAGGCAATCGCTCGGCCTGAGGAAGCCGGTCACCATCACGCTGCGCGCCGACCCCTTGGACCCCTGCATGAAACGCTTCCACATCTCCGTCCACCAGCAGCAGCACAACTACGCCGCGCGCTCCCCTCCGGACACGCGTCCCCTGCCAGAGCCACCCCAGCAGGACGAGGACAAGCCCCCAAGCACCCCCCAAGCAGAGCCGGCCCCTGCCACCACGCTGCCTGAGCCCAGCTTGCCCAAAGCCAGCAGCAGCCCCAGCTCCGACAGCGAGGACGTGGCCAAGAGGAAAAACCACAACTACCTGGAGCGCAAGCGGCGCAATGACCTGCGCTCGCGCTTCCTGGCGCTGCGGGACCAGGTGCCTGGGCTCGCCAGCTGCCCCAAGACCCCCAAAGTGGTGATCCTGAGCAAGTCCTCCGAGTACCTGCAGTCGCTCCTGGCTGCGGAGAGGAGGATGGTGGCCGAGAAGCGGCAGCTCCGGCTGCGGCAGACCCAGCTGCTCAAACGGATTGCTCACCTCAAGGGGCACTAGCGCCCGGTTGCACCCCCGGCTCCCCAAAACCCCCGATCCCTCACGATTTGCACATTTCTTAATGTTGTCGTTTGGTTCAGTTGTTGAACTGTTGGCCCCAGGGGTCTAGAGCACGCGGTGGTTGCTGTATGTGGGGTGGATGCGGTGCTGTTCCCGGCTGTGGGAATGGGGCCGCAGCCAGAGGTCCCCTTCTGTGGCATTGCCTGCCTTGGCGCCGGGTGCTGCAAGGTTTCCCCTGTCCCCCTGTGAAGCTTTCTTAAGTGACTGCTTCGATTCATGGGCTCAGCTCCATTCCCCCTCCCCGGCAACCCCTGCTCCCCTCTCTGCTGTTTGTCACTGATAGAGTTGCTGGGAGTTCTTAGGGCATCCATCTCGCCCTGAAAATGCCAAGTGACCTTTGGCTCATGGAAGCAGGCAGAGGCAGGCATGGACATCCTAGCCCAGGGCTCTCCTCTGGACGCACCCCGATGGAGATGGTGATGGCAGGGTGTCTCTCACCGGGGTTAACAGCACCCTGTGGGCAATCCCCTTCCTCGGCTGGACCGTACCTCACTTTCTTACCACATCATGCAGTAGCTTGTCTTGGATTTGATGTTCTAGAAACTGCTGCTGTAACTGCAAGTCTTATACTGGAGGCTGTGTTTTTATACTGTATTTTTGTACCACTTTTTGAGAAGTATTGGTAAAGAGTTTGCTTTTTTTATATATATATAAAAACCTCTTGTTTTGGAGGGGGGTTCCTGCTGCAGGGAGAGCTCAGTCCTGCTGCACTTTAGGGAGATCAGGAAGGGGCTGGCTCCTGCTGGACCCTTGAGCTGAGTCCTTGCTGAGGCTGGTCTTCCCCCTCCAAACCACCCATTTGCAATAACGGGGTTTTTCCCCTTTCCCATCCTTGTGTCCTCCTTTCCCACCCTTGCAACTGCTCCCCCACCAGCAGCCACTGAGCATCCTCTGCGAAGCTTTGGGCTTTACATGAGCATGGCTGGAGGGGGCAGGCTGGGGGCAAGGGGCATCTGTGCTGCCTTTGAGGCTTCCCCCTGCCTGTGCCATCCTGTGGTGGGGTATGGGGTGGCAGAGTCCCTTGTCCCCTCCTGGGGTGTTGGCAGGGGTGGCCCCACAGGGCAGCACCTTTGGGTCCCTGCTGACCTGCTGAGAACTGTTAGAGTTAACACTGTGGTTGGATTTAGCACTTTCTTCATTACCTCACACTTCATAAATAAATACGTTTGCAACAACCTGGGTTGGCTTTTTTCCATGCAGGCGGCTGTGGGGCTCTGTGCATTGGGCCATGATGTTCCTTGGGGTGGGACCCTGTGTTTTGGGGTGTCCCTGACACAGAAATGAATCCGTTTGCACCGGGGCTTGGCTGGTAGCAAGACCAAGTCCTTTCTCCTGACTTTCTCCCAGCGGTTGAAAGAGAAGTGGGGCCAGGGAAATGAATCACCTGGATTATTTTTCCTCCTTTTAAGTGGCTTTATTGGCAAGGAGGGGCAGGGAGCCCATGCTGAGCTCTGAGAAGGCTTGCATGTAACAGTAAACCCCCCTAATGGGGCTCAGGGCAGCCAGTGTGGGGTGATCACTGCCCCGTGGGGCTGGGGTTGGCAGTAACCCTATAGGGAGGGGGGGAATGCAATCCCTTCACTTCAAGGGGCATTGGAGACCATCTCCCCAGATCTGCCAAGTGGATGAAATTATATACACGTGTGTGCTCTCCCTGCTGCCCCAAACTCAATGTGTTTGGGTTTCCTTCGTGCTGGCAGTGAAAGTCTTGCTTTAAATGCGAGAGGGACACGGGATTCTGTTACTGCTGAGCAGGCAGAAGAGCTGCTGCAGGAGATGCAGCCACCTGGGAGAAGCAGGCTTAGAAAGCAGCAATTCCACCCTGCAGGAATCCTATGCTCCCATTCCCTTCAGCTCCAGCACTGTCTCACACTCGCTGCATGTTGCATCATGCCATGTCAAAGCCTTTTAGGGCTGCATTAAAAGATGCTCACAGGAACCACAGCTTAAACACGGAGCAGGGTGACCTAAATCTGACACCTTGCCCGTGTGTAGGGAACAAAGCCGAGCTGCACGAGTCCCTCAGTTGCTTATTGCTGACACTTGCACACCGGTGTCTCTGAGCTCAAGGTGAGCCTCCCGGTAAGGTTTTTAGCAGGGTGTGCTTTTGCTCTTCATGCTGAAGGCATGCCGGATGCTTAAAACACTTTTTCTCTCTTAGGCACGATGTGCAGATCCATGGCCTGAGCAGGGACAGTCACCAGGGGAAAATGTGGCTGGTTTTTAAGTACACCACACCTCTGATTTCTCCTGCTGAAAGCCCACATACCTATATATACACCTGAGACTTCCCTGGTTAATAATGGAGACGTCTCCTCTCGTATTGCCATGACTGACAGCACCCGTAAGTGAACCAAGTAAGCACACAGGGCTCCTCAGTGCTGTGATGTGCCAGTGTTGGCTGGGACCATCCCGATGCAGCATTTCCAGCTTTAACAGTTATCTCCTAGTGCTGTTGCCCTGCTCACCCCCTGCTCCTTGTGACCCCCCCCTTCCATACCACCTTTTCTTCTCCCCCCGCTCGCTGTACTCGGGTTTCTCGGCCACGGAGCCGCCTTCACGCCTGGGCTGGCAAATTTGTAGGGCAGTTTCCCGAAGCGGTGATAATCCCCCGCAGCCTCCCCGCTCCCTGTTGCTATGGCAGAGGATGTGTGTTGCCAGGGAGATACCCTCCTCCCGCTGTCTCCATAGCAACCGTCTCCCTGCTTTCCCTCCTTCTCTGTCGCCACGGAGACAGCCGCCCGCTCCCCATCTCCCCGTGTTGCCGTGGCGATGGGGAGGACGAGCTTGAGAGGAGGCTGCGATTGCCACGGCAAAGCGCCCCTATCTTGTTGCTATGGCAACAGCCCCGCTCCTCACCCTCCTGCCCTGTTGCTATGGCAACAACATCCTTCCCACCCCACCCCAAAATAAACGGGGACCAGGGCGCAGGACCCCACTCGTGGGCATGGCCGGGATTGAGGGACCCGGGGAGGGGGGGGGGCGATAAAGGGGCCTGGGGGTCCCGGGGACCCGAGGAGGGTCCGGGTCCGGGGTGGGGATGGGGCCGGTGACCGGAGCCCCGAGCCCCGAGCCCCGCCGCAATGAGGGCCACGGGGCACAGGGCCCGGCCCCGTCCCGCCCCCGTCCCGCCCGCCCTGGCAGCCGCCGGGCCGGGCCAGGCCATGGCGGCGGCCGCGCTGTGCCTCGGCCGGGCCCCGCCGCCGCGGCCGCTCGTGGTGATCCTCGGCGCTACCGGCACCGGGAAGTCGGCGCTGGCGCTGCAGCTGGGGCTGCGCCTCGGCGGGGAGATCGTCAGCGCCGACTCCATGCAGGTAGGGCCGGGAGACAGCGCGGCGGGGCCTGCGGCCTGCGAGCAGGGGAGGGCCGGCGCTGGGCCTGAGGGAGGCCGCGGCGGGGAGCGGGGCCTGCTCGGGGCCCGCAGAGCCCCGCGGGGTGCGGGCTGAGCCCCCCCCGGTGTCTGTGGCAGCCGTGCCACAGCAGCTGAACGGGGAGGCAGAAGCAGCGCTGCGGGTGAAGGCTCCCTCCGGGAGGAAACCCGAGCGAGAGACTTTCATTTAGACCCACAAGGGCTCCGCGGGGGGGTTGAGGAGCACTTTGAGGCAGCGGCTGGGGGTAACCGGTTGTAAGTGGTGCTGAGGATCGGTCCTGCGGGTGCTGGCAAGGAGCCTGGGCTGTGGCAGCCGCGCAGGACGTGGTGGGAGCCCTGAGCGAGCCCCACGGTCCCGCTGGTCCCTGCGCTGAGCCGCGTGTCCCGGCTCTGCCGTGCGCCTTTCCAGGGGCTGCTGGATGGATGGAGCATCAGCGAGGTGCGATGAGGCAAAGGGACACCAAAGAGAGACGGGGAAGGAAGGATGTTAACAGCTGTATTTGCTGCTTGAGAGCCTGTGGTTTCATCTCCTTCCATGCTCCATCCCTAGCAGTGTGGAAGATAGCAGATACAGATGACACAAGGTCCTTTTCTATGAGTCTGTGCTGGATTCAGGAGGAGCTGAGCCTCTTTTTTGGTCCTGATTGCACCGACACGGGAGCTTCATCACCAGATGCAGATTTCAGCCACCACAGGCGGCTTGTTATTATTGGTTAGCAAAATGTTTCCTTCGTAATCACTGCTTTGGCTGCTCTGGTTCTGTAGCACCTGAGCTCCCCCAGCCTTCAGTGCTCAGTGTATTTATTGTGCTGGTTTAAAAGTGTTTGCTGCCAACAGCACCCTTCCTGCTGCCCAGGGATGGGCTCGCGCTCTCCTCTCCTGCAGCCACCTCCTGCTTTCCTGCACCTGGCTGCTGATGCTGGTCACTATTTGTGTCCTAGAGAGCTAAACTTTAAACTTCCCTCTCCTCAATCTGGAGCAATTAGAAGCTTTAATTTTACGGGATGTTTTCCTTAAGCTCTTGAGCAAGGAGTGTTTGAGGTCTGAGCTGAATTGAGTCCTGCAGGGGCAGAGCATTCATGTAGATGGAGAAGCTTTGTCTGGAGCTGCCTGGCCCAGCCATGCCAGTGCTTCGAGTCCTCACCATGTGCTCTGTAATGAAGGACCTCCGTGTCCATCCTGCTCTCCTCGAGCACAGGGTGCGACTGCCTGTGAGCTGGTTTGCTCTGCAGTCCTCTTCTGGGCTGGGATGGCTTTTAGGTGCCTGCTGTTGCTTGCAAGACGAGTTACTCTGCTGTCGTGTCTGCACCAGGAGCGTCTCTGGTCAGATCTTGGCTGCTGGGATTTTACTGGTGCCGACCTTCCTGCAGACAAACCCAGAGCTTTTGTTCAGTCATTTGTGCCTGGTTGTGTGCTGGTAACCCTGAGGCTCTCGGCCCTCGCAGTGACCTTGGGACAAGGAGGCACAAAAATACAAAATGTAATGTTCTAAGTAATGTTGATGGCTTTGTAATGGAAAACTGCGGTGCTTGAAGGTAGTTGACATAGTTTCAGGCCCTCAGGACCTCAGTACAAAAGGTGTGAGAAAAGCAGAAGGACAGGACCTGGGGATGGGAAGTATCTGGGACTAGCAGATGTGGGTGGGCACAGATAAACTCACTGATAAGTAGAAGGGCAGGATGATTGCGATGTCTGTAATGTTAATTAAGCTTGTTGGGAAAAGTAAACGACCCTTAAAGACCCCCACATTTTTGTATGCATGCCGGAAACCTTTTGGAAAATGATGTGATATGCTCGGTGATCATATAAGGATGACCTGTATAGCAGTTCGGAGACACAATAAAGAATACCTGCTTGTCAACTTGAAACTCTGTTGGCGAGTTTGTTCCTGGAGTTTCCTCCGAATCAGACCGCCAGCCCAGCACGCAGCAGGCTTTAGGATGGGGAATTGTGCCTGTTGACTTGAGCAGCGCTGCAAACAGGAGGCTCCCGCTGCCCCCCGAGCTCTGCAGACGTGGCTGAAGCCCACTGGTGCGCTGCAAATTCTCGGTTCATGCTGGTGGATGGTTTGAGGCGTCTATTTTGTGCTCTGGTTATTTCAGGTCCCACTATGGGAATGCAAGGGGCTGGGAGGACGCTGGCTGCAGGCACCCAATGGCATCTGGTCTTGAGTGGCTCTTGTCCTCCTTTCCTTTTAATCCCATTCTAGCGTGACTGTGGAAGGGGAGCAGCTCCGTTGCCTTTATCCCGCAGCACAACGTGCTCTGAGCCTGGCCTCAGGCCGCCTGAAGGCGCAGCCTCCAGCAGCCCGTGTCCCACTAACCCCTGTGCCCTGCTCGGGCGGCCGCAGCCAGCTCTGTGCTTGCTCGCTGGCTGTGTTCCCATGGGATACTGCCCGCTGCAGATCCCTCTGCCACGCAGCACTGGCTCCGCTGGCCTTGCCATGGGTTTTAAAGCTCCCGTTGCTCATTCCCAACTGGCAGCTGCCAGTGCCCGTGTCCATTCATCGCTGCGGTCCCGGTGGGCTCTGACGAATGCTGGCAGTGTCCTGGGCAGCTGCTGGAGCTGGAGCCAGGCTCGGGAAGGGGCCGGGAGCCCCAAACCCACCTGTTCCCACACAGGCACCCCTCTCTCTGCAGGGCGTTTCGTCATGGCTGTGGGTCGCTGTGGTCATGTTACAGACTTAGCTGCTGCCTGCGTGCAGCTCAGGAGCTCTGCTTAATCTGATGGCCTCTTAATCTTGTTTTTTTTTGTCCTTTCTGTTGCTGTTCGTCATCCCAGAGGGTTTCCTTTAGGAGTAAGTCGTTCCTGGGAAACCCAAATGGGCTGAAGCCAGTCCTGTTTCTTTGTTCTTCCTGATCCCAGCTTGCTGGAGGGCCCCATCCGTTCCCCATCTCACTGTCCCTTCTGGATGCCATCCTTCTCCGGAGGCTGTTGTAGCACACTGGGTACATTTGCCATTTACTGTGTCCAAGTCAGGACATCTTAAGAGCCTTTGTTGCCATCTTTCTGATGGCAGGGATCGGAGTGGGGAGTGAGTTGAGCTCTCCTTGCATCCTAGCTTGGTGTGGGCCCTCCATGCCCCTCTCCAGCTGGGAGATTCCCTTGGTTGTGTGGAATATTCACACTCTCCCAGCTGTAGGTGGCTTGGCTGTGTCTGGGGTCACTGTGCTGCACAGCCTGGTGTACTGTGCCTTTACCCCTCTGGTGCAGATGGTGACAAAGGGACGGAGTTTGGGGCTGTGCAGGAAACTGGTGCCAGAGTGAGGGTTTGGGAGAGCCCTTCCCAGGCTGAGGAGCCTCACGGCACCGTTTCCTGAGGATCACTTAGAAGGGGAGATGGCCCTGTCCTCCCAGCAAAGAGCTGGGAGCTGCAGGGCTGACCCGTGCGGGGCCTTCACTGCAGGGTGAGAGGATGCTGCCAAGGCCGAGCATCTTGAGCCCGCAGCTTGTGCTCGGTGTGTCGGAGGGCTGCTGCTCCAGGCTGCTCGCTGCTAATCTGTTTTGGGCGCCTTAGAAAGCAACAAAGGCTTATCTGAGCCGCTTGCTGCAAATAGCCATGAGTGTCAGGAGGACGTCTGGGTGCGACAGCCAGCTGGTGGAAACCTTGCTGCTTGTGTGTAAAAGGCCGCCTTTGTTTCCTCCCAGCCCACAGACTGACACCGCATTCCTCCCCTTGTTGCTCGATATTCGGGGAGGCTCTCGGTGTTTAATCTCCAGGAGAACCTTGGGGGATCGGAGCTTGAATGGGTAAATCCTGTTTGTGCCTGTGCAGAGCACTGGGAGCTCCCGGCTGCTTCCGAGCCCCCCCCCCCGTCACCATCAGCCCTCGGTATTAACTCTGATCTCAGGCAGACGAGTGGGAGTCGGAGGAGCTGCAGGGCTGGGCTGGCCCTTGCCTGGGGAGAGGTGGCACTGAGCCAACGCTCCCTGCATTCAAAGGCTTTCGGTGCCGGCTGGAGACCTGCCTTGAATAGTGCTGCTCAGCCCGGGGCTGGGCGATGGAAGGGGATCAATAGGCTGCAGCCAGCCACGGGGCGTGTTGGCACAGAGCTGCCTCTTGGGCCTCTCCTCCCGTCTGCTCCCCATCCCCTGGAGCCAGCTGGGTTTCTGCAGGGCCGAAAGGAAGAGCATTTGGTTGCCCTCCCGCTCCCCTCTCGCTTCCTGCCCCCAGGCAGCCTTTCCCTACCGAGGGACTGGAGCAGGAGCTGGCCCTCGCCCACCGAGCAGCAAGTTCCGAGCTCCTGGCAGGATGGGAGCTGTGCGCGGGGCCGCAGCCGGTTCAGCCGCCCCGGCAGCTCCGGGCTTCCCTGCTCCACTGACCTGGGATCGTGCCTTGCTGCCGCCCGGTGCCCGCAGGTCACCTCCGTGTCACCTTGGCCTGGTGTCTGCTGAGGGCAGGCAGTGGGTGGAGGCTGCGCTGCCTTGGCAGCTCCTCGGAGGGGATTAAGGGGAAATGTGTTTGTGGAAGTCTGGCCCTCTGGCTGGGGTGGGTTCTGGGGAGTGGAGGAGGAAGGGCACAGCCATTTCCAGCCCTTTCTCCCATCAGCCTGCTTTATTCCAAGCCGGGAGACTGTTCCAAGCAGGAGCAGCGGCACAAAGCAGAGCCTGAGCCACTGTGGCACACAGTGCGGAGCCAGGCTGGACAGAAAGTGCCCACTGTCACCGTGTGCCTGCTGCCAGCACCCTTGGGGTACAGGTCCCCACTGTGATACCTGCTTCTCTGCAGCACCCATTGGCCAGCAGTGCTGGGCACAGGGGCACCCTGTGCTGAAGGGGGTTGTGTTTGCATGCCACGGGGAGCAGGGTTAGGAGCCTTCCTCCCTTCTGAGTGAAACATGCTCTCATCTCCCCCAGGACCCAGCCGAGCTGCGGGGATGGGATGCCAGGCTGAGGCAGCTCCGGTACTTGCAAGGTCTGTGGGCTTAGGCTTTGGCTGCTTTATGCAGCCTGGAGGGTGGATTTGGGCTGTGGCTCAGGTGTGTGCTGCTGGGATCGCAGGTTGCTTTGGCTCGTCACCAAGGATGCTCCCAAGGGGTTGGTTCGGGTGGCTTTTCTCTCTGCTCTGCTCTTAGCTGGCTAGCTGAGGGTGAGCACCTCCCAGCAGTGCTCTCCCAGGTTCTATATCCCAAACTTGGGATTGAAGACTCAGCTCGAAGCAGTGAGATGCTCCCGGTTGCACTCACGGGTGTCTCTCAGGCATGAGCTGAGACCATTTGCATGTTCAGGAGGCTCCGTGGAGTCGCACGTTGCATCCAGAGACACTTGTGCGTTACGGGAAGCAGTGATCCTTGCCCTCAAACGAGACTCAGTGCTGTGCTGGAGGGTGGTGTTTGGAGAGAGGCAGACCTGAGCTTTTAGCTCCAAGAGCAGTAGATGAGGAGGTGGCAGTTTGGAGGCAGCCATCCTCATCGTTGTGGAGCTCTGTGCTTCGGAGCTGGGCTTGCCTGGTTACCCTGACCTTGATCCATCCCTAACTGCAGGGTTCCACCAGGCCAGGAGAGCAGTCACGAGCTGTGGGGGAAAGGAGCAATGGTCAGGGGGGTTCTCATGGGGCATAGAGGTGAATGATGGGTTCTTCTCTTCCCCAGGTGTACAAGGGCTTGGACATCATCACCAACAAGGTTTCCCTGCAGGAGCAGCGTCTGTGCAGGCACCACATGATCAGCTTTGTGGATCCCCTTGTCTCCAACTACACAGTGGTAGATTTCAGAGACAAAGCTGTGCCTCTCATATCCCTTCACTCTGCAGCCTGCCTGGCTGGGCAGATATGGACTTCCCCCCTTCACAGCCACAAGAGGGATCAGGGTTTGCCTCAGACTTGGGCTCTCCACAGTGCAAATAACTCTGGGTTTCAGGGGATACTGCTGGTGAGGGGAACTTGGAGCTGCTTTTACCCAGGTAATGCTCAGGGCAGCCCATCCTCAGGGCTGGCTGGGGAGGATCTGAGCCAGATGTTGCCTTCCCTGGCAGTCCCTGGGTGTCCCCGAGTTTTGGTGGTAGCTGACACAGGCAGCAGAGGATAGTGACCGATGAGGGACACCTATAACCCTGTCCCACAGCCTTAACCAGCTCCATGGAGCTGGGCAAATGAGGTTTGGGCCAGCAGGCTGCTGCTCCCACAGCCCTTCCTCCCTGCTGTGCAGCTGTGCTTATGCTCCTTGACGATAGCACATTGAAGACATCTTTGCCCGAGACAAGATCCCGATTGTTGTGGGAGGAACCAACTACTACATCGAGTCCCTGCTCTGGAAGGTCCTCATCAACACTAAGGTACATCTGGGGGGCTGCGTATCCCACTGGGAAAGGGTGAGCCCATGTTCAGAGCAGCCTTCTGCAACTGGGCATGGTGTTCCCCCTGCTAGAGTGGGGCAAGGAGAATCAAAAGCCCCTCATTCACCCTGTGGGTCTGGGGGATGTTGTGGCTTGCGCTGGCCTTGCATGTGGATGAGTGTCCCCATTGAGAGGAGCCTTGTGCCCTGCAGGAGACGGCCAGCACAGCTCCGGAGACGGTCAGGGACAGGAAGGTGGAGCTGGAGCAGCTGGATGGTGGGGAGCTCTATCGCCGCCTGAGCAGGGTGGACCCCGAGATGGCAGCCAAGCTGCACCCCCACGACAAGCGTAAAGTAGCCAGGTGAGCTTGGGGTGAGCTTGGGGTGCCCTGCACCCCTTCCCGAGGGAATCGTGTGCCAGGGAACACAGCAAGACAGGCTCTCCCATCCCAGGTGCGTGCTCCCAGCCTCTTAGCAAGGTGCCTGGGGACCTTGGAGCACTGGTGTTGAGGAGCTCTCTGGGATCTGAGACCTTTGGCCATGCAGCACGCCAGCCTTTGGGATGCAGGATGGTGCATGGCTCCTGGCTCCTGTGCACTGGGGCTGCTCCCGCTGCGGTGCCCCAGCAGCAGGGTTTATCTGAAGCTATTTAAAGAGCAAGCTGCTGTGCTGGCTGAGTAACATAGCTGAGCTCTGTGGGAACAGCACGGCGGCAAGACCAGGCTTGCTGCTTTGGCGGGCCCATCCCAGCTGAGCCCTGGCCTGGGGGGAGCAGAACACCACCCACCCCATTCGCACGGTGCGGAGGGGGGACAGGGGGTTGGGCACCCCCAGCAGCTTCCTTCACCTCCCTGCCTGGGCTGGGCTGAGCATTAGCAGTGCTGGCCCCTTCCCTGCAGCCCTACCTGGCTGGAAAGGGCAGGGCTGGAGCCAGAACCCTGTCCCCTGCAGGATTTGTCCTGCTGCCAGGCAGGAGTGGGTGGCTGTGCTCTAGGCTCCTTGGGTGCCATCACTGTGCTCTGCACTGCTTTGTACCCCCAGGACCTGGGTGTGCTCAGGATGCTGGGCACGGGAGGGGGCAGAAACCAGCCCTCCCCCCACATGAGAAGGATGGATCTCAGTGAGTGTCTGCGGTTCCCTTTGCTGGAGTCCCCAGGGCTGCCTGGGAAATGGAAAAGCTCATCCTCACCCAGCCTCTGAGCTCTGTCTCTGCTTGCAGGAGCCTCCAAGTGTTTGAAGAGATGGGGATCCCCCATAGTGAAATCTTGCAGCAGCAGCAGGAGGAGGAAGGTGGGGGGCCCTTAGGTGGGCCCCTGAAATACCCACATTCCTGCATCTTGTGGCTCCATGCAGACCAGGCAGGTGAGAGTGAGCTCCTGGCTGAGTAAGGCGATGCAGATGAGGGCTGACGCCCTGCTCCTGCCCCAGCCTCCTCCCTGAGCGAGGCAGCAATTCCTTTGGCATCCGTGAGTGTGACAAAGGACTTGTTGCCCTCGCCTGCTGGGTTCTGCCTTCCTCAGCGGGATGGGGAGGGTGGCAGCGCTGGGGCATGTTCTGGCACGTGGTCTAGCTGTGGGCCTCCTGAGGGCATGCCCTGCTCTCCTCCTCCCAGCTCTGGACCAGCGGCTGGAGAAGCGGGTGGATGACATGCTGGCTGCGGGGCTGCTGGAGGAGCTGCGCGACTTCCACCGCCGCTACAACCAACAGAAGGTGGCTGAGAACCGGTGGGTGAGGAGCCAGCTCCCTTCCTGCTCATCCCCCCCCCCCCCCATCCCCGAGCCATGCAGGCACCAAAACAGCTCGGCCCGAAGCACCTCTGGTGCATTGCTGCTCCCAGCCCTCTCCTGGCAGCATCTGCTCTGGGTTCCTGCCTCTGCAGGGGCACCATCGTGGAGAGGTGTGGACCAGCCGGATCCTCAAGCACTTCCTGGCCTCCTTCCCTTCCTGCCAGAACCCTCAGAGCAGATTTGGTCAAACAGCAGAGTCCCTGTGGGTCTTAGTGTTGGGAATTAATTTTGCCTGGACCATACCTGCCATTTTCCCTCAGTAAAAATGACTTGGTGCTGCCTAAGCATTCACACAGGGAAGCTGACATGGGCTGGCCCTGAAGGCACTGGTCTGTCTTGTGTGCCTGGTTTGGCTTGTCCCCTGAGCCCATGGGCTTGTGTCACCTGGGGAGGTTCCTGCAGGGTGGGATGCAGAGACCCCAGCTATTCACAGGAGGGTTCAGGTCTCCCACTGTTCTACAGGAGATGGCTTTGACCTCTGCCTCTTGTCTTCTCCAGGCAGGATTACCAGCACGGCATCTTCCAGTCCATTGGCTTCAAGGAGTTCCATGAGTACCTCATCAGTGAAGGGAGCTGCTCACCAGAGACCAGTGCCCTGCTGCTGCAAAAAGGTGGGAGGAGCACCCTGCATGCCCTACATCCCTCAGCCCCATGCAGCTTCAGGAGACACTGCCTGATGGGCTGAGCCAAGCTCAGACCTTAGCGCAAGTCTTGTTGGGGTTGAGCTGCACCTTTCTCTCTGCATTTTCCATATTTGCCAGCTCAGGGGGACAGGGGCTCCTTTTTCAGTGCTTGGAGCATTGCTGAGCACAGCCAGAGCAATTCCTCCCTTCCTTCCCCCTGGCCTACATGCAGCTTGTACTGGGCACGGGATCTGGAGCTGGTCCACCGGTGACCTGGGTGATGAGATCCCAGCTGGGGTGTGAATGCTGTGGGGAGCTGAGCTAGAAAGGGAATGAAGTGGAACTCAGCATCTGGTTCAGCAGCATTATGGTGGGAAGGAGCCTGGGGATCTAGCAGATCACAGCATGAGTCAACAGTGGTGCACTTTGATGGCATGTTCCATTCTGGAGTTCGGGACTGGTGTTAGAGGACAGGTTGAAGGGGGTGATCCTGCTCCTCTGCTCATGAGGCCTCACTTGGAGCATTGTGTGCAGTTCTGGTGTCAGCATAAAAAGGACATGGAACTGTTGGAACAAGTCCAGAGGAGGCCACGAGGGTGCTCAGGGGCTGGAGCACCTCCTATATGAAGACAGGCTGAGAAAACTGGGGCTGTTCAGCCTGGAGAAGGCTGCATGGAGACCTCAGAGCAGCTTCCAGTGTCTGAAGGGAGCTGTAGGGATGCTGGGGAGGGACTCTTCATTAGGGACTGTAGTGACAGGACAAGGGGTAACGGGTTAAAACAAACAGGGGAAGTTTTGATTGGATCTAAGGAAGTTCTTTAAGGGTGCTGAGGCACTGGAATGGGTTGCCCAGGGAAGCTGTGAATGCTCCATCCCTGGCAGTGTTCAAGGCCAGGTTGGACAGAGCCTTGGGTGACCTGGTTTAGTGTGAGGTGTCCCTGCCCATGGCAGGGGGGGTTGGAACTGGATGATCCTAAGGTCCTTTCCAACCCTAATTATTCTATGACAGAGCTGCTCTGCTCCTCAGCACAGCAGAGGTTCCAGGCAGAGTTGATCTGTGTTGGGGAGGGTTCAGTGCAAAGTGGAGATGGGAGTCTGAGGAAACCACAGCAATGATAAAAGGCTTGAAAACAGAAGGGGCTTGTTATGTCTGCTCAGGAGACCATTACAGAGGGATAGATAAGTCTGGTACTGAGTATTGCCAGGTTGTACAGTGGTCAGCCATCCTGTGGGACACCTGTGGGGAGGATGAGGAGTCCTGAGCTCCATTTGTGCAGATTGATACTTGGGTATTGTGAGAGCAGGGCGGCCCTTGAACAGATTGTTCTACCTGCTAAAAGCTTCAGGGCAGAGGTTTTGGGCTCTGAGCTCATCTTGCAGCCTTACACTCACCTTTGTTTTAATCCCTCTGTTTCAAAGGGATCCAGGCCCTGAAGCAGGTGACCAAGAGGTACGCCCGGAGGCAGAACAAATGGGTCCGAAACCGCTTCCTGAAACGTGAGTCCTCTGTTCCTACCCTACCTCACCACCCCTGTTCTTCATCTCTCATCTTTCCTCAGCCCATCCCCTGCTCCTAGCTCAGGAGAGGCTCCACTGCTTCGGGGCTTGGGCAGGGGGTGCCCAGCATGGTCCCTCTCCTCATGGTGTCGCACATGGTGCCCAGTTGATGCTGCCCTCCGGATCAGGAGCATGAGCCTGTTGGCTGCTCTGAGCATGGGCTGTGCTGGCTGCAGTGGCCAGGAGCCAGCAGGACTTCCCCATCCCAGCCCCAGCCTTGGAGCAGGGCCAGCAGCAGCAGCTGGGAGCCGGGCACTTGTTGAAAGGTGCTCGGTAGGGGCAAAACAACAATAAAATAAAGAGAAAAAGCCCAGGCAGGGAGAAACTGGGCTCAAAAGAGGCTTTGAACGAGGTGCAAGAGCTGTCCCGCAGCCATGTGCTCGGTGGCTGTGGCTCACCTTTCTGGTGGCAGGTGTGCTGCAGCCCAGCTTTGTGAGGAGGTTGGTTGTGGTTACAACACCAAGGAGCAGCAGCTGCTGGAGCCTGGCACGCAGCAGCCTGGGATGGCTTTGTCTGAGCGGGTGCTCTGATTGCTGCTGCCTGTGCCCCGTGCCCTCACACCGGGCTGGGGGAGGCCAGAGGGGTGGCTTTGAAACTTGGGCCTTGTCTGAGGCATTAACAAAGCATCTCCCACTGTGGTCTGCTGCTGGGAGCACTGTGTGGCCAGAGCAGCCACACAAGCCATTACAGCTCTGAGTGAGGAGCTGCACCCACAGATTCCTCATCCAGACTCTGTGCCTGCATCTCCTTGTAAGCTTTGTGTGATGGCTTTGTGTCCACATCTAAGCTTTGTGTGATGGCTTTGTGTCCACATCTAGCTTTTTGATCTCCTGTGGCCTCCCATGTACCATGGCAGTGATGAAGTGTTTGTTGCTGGGCTGGGCTGTTGGTGTGCTCAGATTCCACAATGCTGTCCCAAACAGACAACCATGGAGATGCTTGCCTGTGTTCGTAGGTGCTCATGCTCTTTGCAAGGGTGGTATCCCCCCCAGGCTGAGGTCTTTGGTAATTTGGGCTCTGGAAAGGCTGGTGCTGTTTGCTTCTGAATGCTAAAGAACTATATAGGAAAAAGCAGGACACTCTGCTCATAGTGTAGCCCCATGGGCACTGTGACATGATGCTGGGGGTGTTCTGGTGTGCTGAGTTGTCTGCCTCTGCCTCTGTAGGTCCTGGGCCCAATGTACCCCCAGTGTATGCCTTGGAGGTGTCTGATCTCGTGCGGTGGGAAGAGAATGTGCTGAAACCTGCTCTGGAGATTGTGGAGAGCTTCATCCAGGTACTGGGTAACTGGAGTTAACACAGGAGCCATGACCAAGAAGCCAACTTCTTTGCAGTCTCCAGGCCCGTTAACTTGGCACTTAGTCTCTCTGCTGTCTGCCTGTGTCCAGCCTTGGGCTCCCCTCACAGTGGCAGAGGACTGTTGTCTAAGCTGAAGATTTCTCCTGATGGCCCGTGCTGCACTTGTCTTGCATGGTGCAACTGCAGCGTCTGTCCCGCTAGCATTGCTGTCTGCGTGTGGCAGGTTCACATCCCAGAGTGAACACAGCCAGGCAGGTTTCACAGCAGCCCCCAACTGGAGGCATTATTTCACCTACAGGGCCAGGAGCCCCTGGCAGAGCCCGTGAAGATGGAGCCCGATGTAAATGAGAACAAGCGGAGTCAGCGCGTGTGTGAGCTCTGCGACAGACTCATCATTGGGGACAGGGAGTGGGCAGGTAGGGCTCAGCTGGGGGGGAACAGGACATGGGAGGGGGCAGTCACACAGAGAGGTGCAGCGAAGCAGCTCTCTGAAGCAGAGCAGCTTTCCTTGCCTGGCTGCCTGGCCGGATGACCCTCAGCACATCATCTCAGCACATCATCTCAGCACATCATCTCAGCACATCATCTCAGCACATCATCTCAGCACATCATCTCAGCACATCATCTCAGCACATCATCTCAGCACATCATCTCGGGCTTCCAGGGCTTGTTTACAGCCCGGGATGAAAGGAGCCATTTGCAAGCCCAGGGGGGTGCAGGAGCTGTGCCACAGCAGCCATCTGTCAGGCTTCCCCCCTTCCCTGCACCCAGTCACTGCCCTGCCAGGCGTGGGGATCTATAGGTACCATCGAGCCCTAGAGCTGTTTGTTTAGTGAGGGCTGCTGGCCCTTTTCAGCACTTCAGGTGCTTTGTCATGAAGCAGAGAACAGGTTTGTTTCTTCTAAAATGTGTAAAAAAACTTGGAATGGTTTTTAATAGCTCAGGTTTGCTCCAGTATCTCCTATTTGTGTTTTTTAGAGTATTGCTAGCTGCAATGGTAATAGAAAAGGATTTTCTATTTTCAATAGACTGCCTTTAAAAGAGCTCAGCTGGAATCAGATTAACTCTGAATTTATCTGCGCTGGGAGGCTCATGCTGAGAACCAGGAACAAAAAGTAGCAGAGAAACTGGCTGCAAGGAGCAGACCTGGTAAATCTCCATGTGTTGCCCAAACACAGAGTGCAGGCACAATGCACAGATAAGTTCTGCAGGTCGTTGGTCATTGGATTTGAACAAGTCACTTATTCCTATTGATCCAGGGAACTGCTGAAAGCAAAGATGGAAGGAGGCTCAGAATAGGAAGCTCATTGTAATGAGATCAGTTTGGAAGTGCCATTGTTATTTTAGCCAGTCTCAGCTCTGGTGCTTTGGAGGAGCTCTGCCTCCTCCAGAACTAGAGGACTCTGAAAGCTATCAGGGTCCAGCAGGTTTTGTGACTGGGTGGGAACTCCACAACCCCCCCCCCAAAACACTGCATCTGCAACTGCACATCCTCCAGGAACATCCCAAATTCTGCTAGATGATGACAGTGCCTTCCCCAGCCAAGACCAGCTGTGGTTCCCTGCATCCAGCTGAATTTGGCTCACACCCCAGGATGGTGGGAGAAAAACAGTCCCAAACTGGGTGTTACTTGTGAGTGCAAAATGGAAGTGAAACCAGCAGTGGGGGCTGAGCTGATGTGCAATCTGCTCTGGTTTCTGTAGGCAAGTTACACATAGTCCTGGGAGCTGTTTCCCAGTACCCCACTGGGTCTGGGGGATGGAAAAGTTCTATTTGTGTGGATTTTGTGTGGATGGCTCGTTCCCAGGCAGCGCCTGCTCCAGCCACTGAGAGCTTTGGTGTTGCTTGTAAGAGGTGAGACTTGATTTCAGGCTGAGGTGACCCTACAGCAATTGTGATAAAGCAGCAGCTTTGCATGTAACTTCATCCCTTGGCAGGAAAGGATGTCTGGAAAACCCCTCAGGGCCATGATTCAGTTAGCACATCCCCTCATTTCATAAAGGCCCTGCTTGGAAAGTTTGCTGCTTTAATTGCTGCTCTGATCTCTTGGAAATAGCAAAACCACCCTGCTAAGATGCTTCATGGCTCTGATTAGACAAAGCGCCTTCTACTTAGATAACACCACTGATACAGGAGATTTTACTGCCCTTAACTCTGTGATTTCAACCAAGTGCAGCTCCTGCTGCCGTGCTGTGTCAGGACAAGCTGCATCCCAGGGATTGTGCCTCTGTTCCCCCTGCCTCCTGCTAAGTGCTCTCATGGCTGGGGGCCTTGCCCTGGAGTTATGCAAAAGCCTAATTATGCTCCGGGCTCCATCCTGAGCTGCTCTGCAGATTTACAGGAGATCCCAGTGCTGTGGTGCAGGCATCTAGGCCTATAAATGATCCTGGCAGAGCTCCATGGGGTGGTGGAGAGTTGCACAACCTTCCTGCATCCTTCAGTGTGCTGCCTCTTTGATAACACTTCCCTTTCTCCCAGCCTCCCGGTGTTGTCTTGGCTGGGAGGAGGTTTGCTGGGAGAGTTCAGTGAGTCCTGACAATCTGGAGACTTCTGTGTATGCAGAACCAGGGTTTGTCCCTCTCCCATCCTCCCTGTGATCAGGAGGAGGCTTGGGAGGGTTGTCCCCCTTCATGGCCAGGGCAGGGCTTGGGAAGTCACTTCTCTGCAGGAATGAACTGTGTGGGAGGATGGGAAGGGACGGCTCCCTACGCTGGACATGGGGTTGGCTGTTCCACAGAATCAAAGGCTCCGTTTGCATCTCCCTCCAGCTCACACACGCTCCAAATCCCACCTGCACCATCTGAAGAGGAGAAGGAAGCTGGAGGCTGCCGGCCGTGCTGCAGAGGCTGAGGGGGACAGTGCAGGTGCAGCGACCTCGGATGAGGACAGCAGCCAGGCTTCACCGTAGGGCTCCAACCTGCCTCTGAAGGGGAGGAGGCAACTTGGTCCTGGGTGGCCTTGGACTGAGTGAGCCGAGGGCTGAGGCAGGTGTGTGATGGCCAAAGGCCGCCTCGGATCCTCTTCGTGTGGCATCATCGTGCCGTGTTCCCATGCTTCCTCAACCCTGCCTGGAAGGGGCTGGGCCCTGGGGCAAGGCTGTTGGGAGCATCCTCCCGTGCCAGGTGTTAATTCCTGCCGGAGACACAGCATTGTCCTTGGAATGGTAGAGCTGCCGTGTGAATGTGTCCTGCTTGGAGACAGGAATTCCCTGCCCTCCTCCAGCTTGGCCAGGGGTGCAGCTCCAGAGCTGAGCGAGCTCTTGCTGCCTTTATTGTGGAGAGGAATATTCTTTTATATGGAAATAAAGTTGCAGGATGATCGTGGGCTCCTTTCCCCATTGCCAAGCGCTGTTTTCTTGCTGTTTCCACCTGGCCCAGCTTCCCTGCTCTGGGCATGGGGTGGGAGGGTCAGGTCTGGTCCCTTCCAGCCGCCTTTCCTGCAGCTTCCAAGGGAGCTGAGCAGATGTTCCCTTCTTGTGGAAGCCGTCTGATCCCAATGCACGGAGCAGGTGCAGAAGGAGCTGGCACCTGTTAAACAGGAACTTGGAAGTGATCTCATCCAGTTTGCAGCAGAGTCTGTCCCAGTTAGAGCTGAATTCCCGGGGCTTTACGCTGTGGTTTGGCAACGGGAACCAGCCCTGCAGTTGAATCCGAGTTGCTGAGCAGCAAATTCCTTGTGCCACATTCTGCAGGCAGTTGGTCTCCGCAGCATCATCCCCGCCAGGTGGAACAGCGAGGGCCTGGATGGGCATCTGGGACTCTCCTGGCAAATGCAGTCAAGACGGTTGGTTCCTCCTGGCAGGGTTTTGGGTGGCAGAACACACAGTTTTCCTTCAGCTGCTTGCGCAAGAGCCATCTCGCAGGGCTGAATGGGTGCAGGCTCCGGAGGTGCTGCTCCAGTGGGATCATGTTAACCTTGCAGTCTGTGCTCTTCAGCACTGGGGTGATTTCTGTAACTGCTTTGAGCAGCAGCTTTGGGCTGTTTGGGAGGGATGTGGGGAGGATACAGGGAAGAGCCGGGAATTCACGTTGGCTTTTCTCTGCCAGCGCTGGGGCAGAGCTGGGCGTCAGCCTCCTGAGATGCCAGGCACCACGTTTGTGTTGCTGGGTCTGTGCAGCAGCAGCCGAACCTCTTCTCCAGCCCAGACTTGTTGCCATCCACAGTGACTCAGTGTACGTGGATGTGGGCTCAGCCCAGCGCTGGAGCGCATGGCCAAGGGGTTCTGCTGGCTCAGATGGACGAGGTGAGGCCGGGTGTGTAAAGCCCCATTCCCTGCCTGTGTGCTGGGTGTGGATGGGTTCAGTCACATCCCCAGGCCAAGCTGGGATCCTTGGGCAGCTCTGTGAATGAGGGGTGGGATTATCTGCGGTCTCCTGGGTGCAGGCAGATGACTTCACTGTTAGAAACAGATTTAATGTCCTTAATCAAATATGAACTTTGTTATCCGCACTGATAAGTTATTCCTCTAGCACAATAGCTGCTAGTCTGCCTGTTGTGGTCCAGAGCCACTCACAGAGGCTGTGCTGCAGCCAGCATGGACAGGGTGTTCCAGGTCCCTGCCACCGCTGCAGTGCCCTGGTCTGAGGACAGCAGCTCCTGGGTGTCCCAGCAGGATGGGACCCTCATTCTTGCTTGTTCATGCTGCGTGGTCCAGGACATGGAAGGTGGTCGTGCCCGGATGCTGCCAGGAGCAAGAAGCAGGGGAGTTTTCTTTCCGAGAGGCAGTGGCCTCCGATCAGATCACTGCAGACCCAAGCAGGAGTCACTGAGAAAGTTGTTGTGGTCTCTGGTTTCAGGCTGCTGGCGGGGACGGGAGCTTTAGGGATGGGCAGTGGCACTTCCCTCCATCTGCCCTTGCTAATCCCCAGACAAACGCAGCTCTTCCATCTGTGCAGCCGGAGCCGCGAGCCCATCACACCAGCCACTTAATCTAAATGGCTTTGGCCAAAGATAAGGTCATTAATTCCACTGGGATTAGGAAAACAGCACAGGCCTGGCAGGGCTTGGCGCTCCGTTAAAGTCCTCGGTGCCCTGCCCTGGCCGAGCACCGCAGCTGAAGAGCTTGGGCTGGAGGAGCCCTGTGGCAGAGCATCGTCCCCGTGGACTGGCACCAGGGCTGCTGGTGCAGCCTGAATCCTTGTGTCCGGAGCCAGGGATACAGGGGCAGCATCCCACCATCCGCCTCCCCATCACCTACTGCCTCCAGCCTTCACCAGCCCCTTCCACAGCTCCACATCACGCACTGGAGGTGGGGCTCTCACTTGAGGCCACCATCCCTGGGGCAAAAAGCACCCAAAGCCCCTTTGCTAGTCCCAGATCCAGCGTCTGGCTATGATGTTCCGGGACTTGTGCTTGCTTCCGTTTCCTTCACCTTTTGGTTCCCTTTCCTTGCCGTGTTTTGGCTGTGGAACGCTCCCATCTGCTCATCCCACAGGGAATTTCACCCCCTCGCTGGCGCAGGATGTGCCGCAGCTCCCGCAGACACGCATCAGACCCAGCCGCTGAACCCTGGCCTCCTCCTCAGTTCCCAGTGGGATCACGGTGCTGCGGAGCCCCTGGGGATGGGCTCAGTGGGAGCGAGCCCTCGGGATCCCCAGGCCAAAGGTAACTCCTGGGGTGGGGAAACTGAGGCAGGGCTGGTGCATGGAGCTGCTCTGCGCGCTGCCGGGGCTGGGAGCGGGGCAGGGCGCTTTGGATCCCGTGGCCCATCACTGAGCGCCTCGGCAGCGTTCCAGGCGGGATGCACGGAGCGTGTGGTGCAAGAGCCTGGAAATAAAAGGAGCTGTTTGCTGAGGTGGTGCCGAGCGGGAGCTCAGCCGCTTTGGCGGCAAAGACCCTGGCACCGGGCCTGGAAAACACCGGGATGCAGAGGGATGAGGGCTGCCAGGTCTACCCCCAGCTCCTCATCCCCTCGGTCCCCCCTGGGGCTGCCGTGCTGGTGGACACGGGGCTGAGCCCGGTTGCAACGGGCGCGATGGTGTCCCCGTGTTGGCACCCTGAGCGATGCAGGGGGGTGTCCGGGGGGACCCTGCCCATGCAGCCGTTGCACAGGTGGGGAAACTGAGGCACGGGCACCGTGCATGAGGGCTGTGTGGTCCGGGTGCCACACGCGGGGTGCTCACGGGCCCTGGCGGTGCAGGGGGCTATGGGGCAGCAGCAGGGGCAGCTTTGCGGTGGGAAGGACCTCAGGAAGCGGGGCACGGTGCGGTGGTGGGGCACCAACCCCAGTGACCCCAGGGATGCTGGGCTGAGGGTCCCAGGGGTGTCCCCATGGGGGTGACACAGCCCCGGGAAGCGCTGCCACTGGGCCCTGTGCTGCGGGTGGGGGGCTCAGGCTGAGCGGGTCCCCCCACAACGGAGGTGGCACAAGGTGTGTGTGTGGGGGGACGCACGGGGCTGCTTTGTCGCGGTGTCACAGGGCCATCTGCCGGCAAAGGGAAGCGGCAGCCTCCCAGTGCTTCCAGCGTGAAGGTGATGGAGCGCTGGGGAAGGAAGGTGCCCTGGATCGGCTGGCTTGGGGGGCAGCCCCTCGGACCGGCCCCTGTTCCTTGTCCCTCCAGGAGCTCCTGGTGGTGTCACTGTAGGGTTGAGACATGGCCGGAGGTGGGGTTTGTCCCAGCCGGGGTAAGTGTCGTGGAAGGGGGATGTGGTCCCAGGGGTGTCGTGGATGGGACACGGGGATCGGGATCCAGCATGGTGCAGGGTGCTGGGACGGGACGCAGCAGAGACGGCCCCGCTCCGGCCAGCAGCAGAGTAAATGCCGTTTTATTTCACCCCCAAATAAATCCATGTAGAAAAGGAAAGGTGAGTGGAGATTTAATTGCTCTCATTAAAAGTCTACGAGGGGAGACCGAGCCGTTGCCACCGGTCAGCGCAGGTCTGCAGGGATGCTTGCTCCTCCTCCTCGGGATGACGATGGGGTTAGGGGTGACGCTGCCCAGCCCCAGCACCTGATTGCGGTGTCCCCATGGTGCCACCCGCACCTCGTGTCCAGCGGGGGGGGGGAATTGGGAGGAGGGGTCCCCCCGGGCACAGCCTCGGGCTGCTTTTATCTCTGTGCCTTTCGGCGCATCCCTCCTTGTCCCTTGTCCCTCTGTACAAGATGAGCGCTATGGTCATGGCATCGGCGACCCGGGGACGTGGCGGGGTCGCTCACTGCAGCAGCGCCCGGATCTGTTTGGAGGTGGTGTCGTCGTTGAGGTGCCGCGTGGTGTACCTGGGCAGAGAGGGCACAGTCACCCCACGGCACCCCAGCCCTGCGCCATGGGGGGAGCCCCCGGCCCCCTGCCTCACCTCAGAGCGTTCAGGAGCCCCTCGGTGCTTGTTGAGGGTTGGTCCTTCAAGACTTTAATGCAGCCTTTCATCTGGTGGGGGGAGCGAGAGAGGCTGTGAGAGCCTGGATGTGCTGCAAGGAGCTGGTCCCTTCCTCCCCATCCTCCTCCTCGCTGAGTTCCCCTCCGGACCCGCTCAGACAGAGACATTCCCATAGGGATCATCACCCTGGCATCACATCTACATTGGGATGCCCATGTCAGGGGGGGTGGAACTGCATGATCTTAAGGTCCTTTCCAACCCTATTCCATGATTCTATGGCAGTGACCCCTTGGAGCACCCCATTGCCACTCACGTCGATCTTGGAGGTCTTCGCAAAAGCCCCCACGGGGTGGACGTGGTCGTAGAGGATGATGACACCAACCATGACCCGCATGCAGAAGAGGAGGGTCTCGGTGTTGGTGAAGCGGCTCCGGTATTCTCTGTGCCAGGAGAGGGGCTGGCTGAGCCCGGGGTGGGGTGGGGGGGGAAGCACCCCAGCACCCAGACGTGCCCCCCAACCCCTGTGGGGTACTCACGGGGTTTCCAGCATCACCCTGCAGACGCAGGCCATGGTGCTCAGGCAGTCGGTCGTGTCCTCGATTGGCAGCGTCTTGTTCTGAAACCCAACAGATCCCGGATGCTGTTTCCCCTCCTGGCGCTCCATGGGACCTCCAGCCCCATCTGATGCCATTGGGGCTGGAGGGGGCTTCCCCCACCCCAAGTATCCCCCCCCTCACCTCGGAAACGAACTTGGTGGTGGCGTTGCTGAGTGTTTTGAGCATAGGGGTGGCCTCGGCGTAGAAAAGGGACATCCTGTTGGCCATCTCGTTGTTCACCTCGCTCTCTGCCTCAAGCTGCGGGGGACATGAGGGCGGTGCTGGGGTGGTGGAACCCCCAGGAGCCATCCCCTGCCCTGGGACCCCCCCTCACCTGCAGGTTGTTGATGCGGTTTCGGCTGATGGTCCTTCTGTAGTAGCTGAAGTCATTCTGGATGGCAGGGTTGGTCATCTGTGGAGGAGAGCCCTGCGTTAGGGGTCACGGCCAGAGCCTGCCCCCTGGGGGTCCCAAGGGGCTCATGGGGTTTGAATGGGGGTCTGAGTGTGCAGAGCCTGCAGCCACCCCATGGGTAGGTACCTTGAGCTCATCGAAGCTGAGGGTGAAGTGCAGGATCTCTGCGAACTGCTTGGCCAAGGCTTGCTCCCGCTCGAGGTGCTGGGTCGGGGCGTACGGGGGGCTGGTGAGGGCCTCCAGCAGGCTCCGCAGCGCGTTCTCTGGGGACAAAGCACTGCTGGTCCCCTCCTCCGCATGTCCCCAGCCCCAGCTGGGGAAACTGAGGCACGGGGCAGTGTGGCATCCACCCCATGGCCAGGGCTCCCCCCACTCTGCCCCACTCCTGCATCCACAGAGGGGTGTGGGGTGCAATGGGGGGATGTTCCAGTGTCTGAAGGGGGCTACAAGGATGCTGGAGAGGGGCTCTTCATCAGGGACTGTAGGGATAGGACAAGGGGTGATGGGTTCAGACTGAAACGGGGGGAGTTCAGGTCAGACACAGAGGCTGAGGCACTCGAATGGGTTGCCCAGAGAAGTTGTGAATGCTCCACCCCTGGCAGCGTTCAAGGGCAGCTTGGACAGAGCCTTGCTCGTCGTGGTCTAACGTGAGGAACTGAATGGTCTTCAGGTCCCTTCCAACCCAAACCACCCGGGGATTCTGTGTGTGCCCCCCCCCCCATGGAGGGATGTGGGGAAGGGCCCGGACCTGGGGGCACTCACCCAGGCGCAGGGAGAACTCATAGAAGCGCTTCAGCTTCGCGACGAGCGGGCAGACGGCGCCCCAGGCGCGCTCCTGCAGCCGCGGGTCCGCGGGGTTCTGGATGGCCTGCGGAGGGGGGGAGCACCCGAGGTTGCCCCAGGGCACGGAGGGAGAGTGACCGGGGGGGGGGGGGGGGTCGGGGCTGCACCCACCTCCCGGATCTCCTGCCCCGCGCCCGTGTAGGACTGGAGCTCGGCCAGCACCGCCTGCGCCTCCTCCAGCACCGCGTTCACCGGGTTCCACACCGCAGTCTCGGCCGCCGTCGGCTGCGCATCTGCAGGGCAGAGCCCCGGGGAGAGAAACCCGGAGGGCTCTGAGCGGGGCCCCGAGAGGCGAGAGCCGAGGTGGGGAGCAGCGCCCCGCTCCCGCGGCTCCCCCGCCGGCCCAAAGCCCTTCCTGGCGGGTTTCTCCCCCTCGTCCATCTCCTTGCTCAAGACTGAGCCAAGCCAGAGGCTGGGGAGGGTGGGGGTGAGTCCTGGCTGCCCTGCGACCGTGGTCCTGCACACGGGGGGGGGGGGGGTCCTCGAGCAGCCCCCAGCCCCGACGGGCTGCAAACTGCCCCGGGGAAGAGGTGGGGAGCGATAGCCCCCGGCCATGGGTCTGCGGCCGCGGCCCCCCCCTCCCCGGGGAGACCCCTGGACAGCAAAGGTGAGGGGAGGACGTCTGGGATGGGCGCGATGCGATGGGCGGCGGGGACGAGAACTCAAAATGGTGAGGATGTGGAACTCAGGAGAAGCACGGAACGAAAAAGGGAAATAAAAATCCCATCTCACTTTCAAAGTCAAGGAAAAAATTAGGGCCTTGGTCAAGCTCGTTATAAGTCAACACTTTTAGAAGGTTCCCCATGTGAAACCTGCAAGAGAAGAAACAAGAGGCAAAAAGCATGATGGTGAGGTGGTTCTCGGGGAAGAGGTGCTGGGCTGCGGGAAGCGACCGGCGGCGGCCGGAGCCCCCGTCCGTCCCCCCAGCCCCACGGCTCCCTAGGGCTCGGGGTGACCCCGCGGCTGCTCCCGGCCCCGGCTGCAGCCTCTTCCCCCGCGATGGTGATGAGCGCTGGCGGATGGGGTGATGGAGAGGAAGGAGCAGAGGGAGGAGAGAGCCGAGAGCCGCCGGGCGAAGTGGGGAGCAGGTCCCTCAAGTCTTGGCTGCAGGAGTGTCCCCGCCTCCAGCTGCAGAGCCAGCCCTGACACGGGGGTCGTGGGGAGCCCCCCCCAGCCACATCCCCGTGGAGGGGCCGCGGAAGGGGCTGGAGGTGGGCGAAGGCTCAGAGGCCGCAGGAGGAGCCGGGAAGGTCCCTCACCGTGGGAGCGGGGCGGCTGCGTGACCCCAGCCCGGCAGCTTTGGGATGTGCCGGTGCCGGTGGCGCTGGGACGAGCAGGGGCCGAGGAGAGCGGCTGCTGCTGCGCTGCTTTTACCCCCCCCCCTTGCTCTGGGCCGTGCCCCCGGAGGAAGGTGGGGAGAGGAAGCAAAGGGGGGGGGCGGACTGCGCCGGGTCCCGATTCTGCCGTGGGGGCCGCCGTTTCCCGTACACCCGCGTCCAGCCGGGAAGGTCTGAGCCGTGTCCCAGTTAGCGCGGGCCAGCGGAAGCCGGGGCAGGTCCCCTGGGCTGAACTGGAGTCCCTGAGCCCGGTTCCTCGGATGCAGGCTGCGACCGCAGCACCGCCCGTCCTGCAGCACAGGATCCTTCCCTCCTCCTTCCCCGGCATTCCCGGCCTCCCGCCCGTCCCACACGGCCACCCGGTGCCACCGCATGCGGCTGAGGTCCTCAGGGGCCGGGTCCCGCTGCCAGGACACGGGGGCTCAGCCAGGGAACGTCTCCCCGCACGTTGAGGGATGGGGCAGGGACGGGTCCTGCTCCCCTGCCCCACTCAGCGCTTTGTGGGGCTGCCCCGAGGCGCTGGGGACACCCCGGTGCCTATCCCCGTGGTGCGGAGAGCAGCCGCACCGGTGGCCCCGGCTCCAGCCCCCCCCCACCCCGGGCCCTCCCCGCTCCCGGGACTTACTTTCAAAATCCAGGAAAAAATGAGGGCAGTTTTCTAAGTCTTTGCCCAGTACCTTTATGAGGTTGCCCATGGCCAGCGGACCTGAGCGAGAGAAACACGGCTCAGTGCGACAGCACCGGCAACCGCCGGCTGGAACCCCCCCCCCCCCCCCCCCCGGCCCCGAGCCCCCACCTGCACCCGGCCCCGCGGTCCCCAGCCCCGGTGCGAGCGGCGGCTCAACCGGCACCGAGTGCCGCGGTGGGGAGAGAACGGGGAGCGGAGCACGGGTTGTGAATGGGTGCCCCGTCCCCACAGCCCCCCCTCCAAGGCGCCCCGGTTCCCCCCATAGGGTCAGGCCAATTCCCCAGTGACGGGGCTGGGCACCCCCTATGGACAGGGTAAGGCTCCAATTGGGATTTCAGCCCCACAGACCCTGTTTGGGGTCCCACCCGCTCCACAGCCACGGCCCCTGGTCCTTACCTCGGTGCCCGGTGCGGCGGCTGTGGCAGGAGCAGGGGCTGTGCCACCCGCCTGTCACTTCATGGGCTGGCAGGGACCTGCAGGCAGGAAGGCAGGATGGTCAGGACACCCCATGGGCACCCCATGCCCTTGGGGGAGCCCCATCCCGCACCCTGCCACCGGCCTTCATCTGATTTACCTCCCTTGTTTTCTATTGCCAGCAGCCGGCTGAGCATCCCCATCCCCTTGGGACAGCACAGGGACAACCCCGGGGCTGAGCCATCTGTCCCCATCTCCCCTTGGAGAGACCAAGGCCCCCAGGGATGACATTCCCGGCGCTGCTGGTTGGGTTTGCTCTTTTCCACGCGGTGCATGAAGATCCCTTTATGTTGCTGCTGAGCCACAACCCAAATCCTGCAGGTGCCAGGATGGTCCCCACGTTCCCCCATCTCCAACGTTTCCTAAGGGGATGTGGGGGGGGAGGTCGGAGTTGTCCCCATGGGTTTGGCCCTGGGAAGCAGCTGAGGGATTCAGCAAGTTGTAATTAAGCACTAGGGTTTAATTAATGTGATGAGGGAATGGGAGAGGAAGAGCTGAAGGAAGCAGCAGCAGCAGCTCCCCGCTCAGCCCCAGCTCAGCCCCTGAGCATCAACAGTGATGGCTCTGCCTTCCTCCTCCTCCCAGGCCAGGGAAGCAGTGGTTTTACATTGAGGCTGCACGGGGTGCACCAGGCTGGTGCTACAACCCAGGCTGCTTTTGGGGAGCCAGAGCACCCCGGTTCCCCACTGCACCCCCTGCCTCTATTTACGTGTGCTGTGTGTTTGTACCCTGGAGTGGCACAAAGGCATCGAGGGCTGCCCTGGTGCAGTGACCCCGGGGTTCATCCTGCTGGGTGTTTTTGGTGGGGTTCTGGGCCCCGCAGGATGGTGCTGGGGGTTCCCTGGGGTGCCCAGAGCAGTGGAAGGGGGAAGATTTGCACTCGCTCCTCTGGCACTCACACAGGCTGCGCTCACGCCAGTGCCACGGTTGTCCTTGACAGGCGGCTTGGGGCTGAGATTTGTCATTGCTGAACCCTGCCTGTGCCCAGGGAGGGGGCAAGGACAGGTCCCCACCGTCCCCAGCATGAGGATGCCCTGGCTTGGAGCCTGAGCCGTGGCAAGGGGGCTCAGTGCTGGGTGGGAATATGGAGATGGCTGCAGCCCCCCTGGTCTGCAGGGATGGCTCCACTTGGGGCCCGGTCCCTGATTTGCACCCTCCATGGCCCCAGGTGCTTGGCCCGGGGACCCACGGCACATCCCCCTCGGGGTGCTGTTGGGGCAGGTGAGGGGCTTGCAGCAGTGTTGCTGCTCAGGGCCATGAGCCTGAACTGGGGGCACTGAGCTCCCCAACCCTGCTGGGAGAGGCACCCACCCAGCACTGCTGCCCCCGAGCATCCTTCCCCATGGGAACCCCGTGGAGGGTGTCACCTCCGTGGGGACATCCCAGCTGATGGCCAAATCCTGCACCCAGGAGCATCGCCTCCCACATGCTAGCAGAGCCCTTATTGTCCACCCCAAAGGGGTACCGATGTTCCGGATCAGGCCATTCCGGTGTCACCCGGGGCTGTCTTGGGGCTGTGCCCCTTTGCCATCACTGTGGGCACTGCAGCCTTGTGCAGCACCGCTCCCTGGGCAGGGGCTGGGTGCCCCTTCCCTTGACCGGGCACCACGTCCTTCACACACACACACCCCCCCCCTCCCCGCACCACTGGGTGCCCACTGGGTGCCCACCACCACCACTGAGCCCCTCCTGCCGCTGCCCCCCACCCATGGCCACGCTGGCATCGCCGCAGGGTCGGAAATGCGGTGCCTGAAGGATTATTTCATGGGGGGGGCCTTATCCTGGGAATCAGGGTGCCAGGGCCGGATGCTGCCCCAGGATGAGCCGGGGCATCGGGGTGGAGCTGGGGTTTCCCGGGGCTGTCACCCCCCGCTCTGGGGACCTCCGTGGCTGGAGGGAGAAGTGGGTCCCGCCATGGGGCTCAGCCCCCCCCCCGGAGAGGGGCCGGTGGGGTCCCGGGGGCCTCCGTCTCTGCGGCTGCGGGTGAGCGGCAGGATTTACCGCAGGAGCCGAGCCGCAGCACCCCGCCACGCTCCCGCACCCACCCAGGTCCCCCCCCGGGGCTGCAGCATCATCCCGCCGTGGGGAGCTGCACCCGCCGCGCATCCCCATGCTGGGTGCACCGGGCTTGGGGGTGCAAAGAGGGGCCCTCACACGGGTTTGGGTCCCTGGGGGACACAACCAGCGGCTGCTACAGCCCCCCCCCCCCCCGCCCCGGTCTACAGGCCGGTGCCCCCCATGTCCGGTCTCTCACCGTGTCGGAGGGGGCTGAAGGCGGCGGCCGGTGCCTGCGGGTGCTGCGGAGCGCTGGGAAGCGCCGTGAGCCCTGCGCCAGCGCGGAGCGCACCACAAAGACCACCATAACCCCCCCGGCCCCGACACGGGTGACGGTGACGTCTCCAGTGCGAGCAAGGCGGGGAGGTTTAACCCCCTGCGCGCCGGCGGCTGCCGGGGCCCGGGCTGTGGGTCCCGCTGCGGGGCTGCTCCGTGGTCCTGGGGGACGCGGTGACACCGAGTGGGTGCCTCTGTGTGCCCCCCACCCCTTGTCACAGCTCTGAGCGCGGTGGGGGGGAAGCCCCACGTTTTCCTTAGCCCCCAGCACAGCCCATGGATGGCACCGTGGGGACAGCCACGTAACCCACCCGGTGCCACTGCCGTGGGGACAAACCAGACGCGGGTCCCCGGAACCCCGTTTTGGCCAGGCGGCACCATCCATCCTCCCTCGGGTCCTCCCCGCACCAGGCCAGGAGGGGTTCGTGTGGCTGCTCCCCAAGGGATGATGTCCCCCCCCGTTGGGCACTGCCCCCCCCAGGCCGTGCTGCTGCAGCCCGTAGCCGCTGGGGGAAGCTGCAGCCCTTCGCATCCGCAGCGCCGCTGGGTAACGGGGACTTCGGGAGCTCTGCACCGAGCCCGGGGCACGGAGCTGGGGTGATGCTGCTGCGGGAGTGGGGAGCAAAGGGCAGCGTGGAGCCAGAGCCGTCTGCAGAGCCCAGACAGGCTGGAGCCCCCCTGCTGCCCAGGACCAACATCCCAGTTGAGCCTGGGCTCATGCGAGGGTTTTGGGGTACCCCGATCTAGCCGCTGGGCTCAGCCGGGTGCTCGAGCCCGGTGCTTGAAGGCACCAGCGCGGCCATTCCCATTTCCCCAGCACCGGGACTTGGGGTGTCATAGCCCCATAAAGTTGGGCACCCCAGTACCCTACAGCAGCCCCAGGGCATCGCTGTGGCACCCACAGCCTGGTGCTCCCCAACCTCTTCCAGCCACCTCATGCCCCTTTGGCACAGCCCATCCCATGAGCTGAGCACATGAGAACCAGCCATGGGGTGCTGGGGGGGGGGGAATGCTCATCCCCCTGTGCTCTTGGAGAGGCTCATGGAGAGGTTCTGGGGCCATGTGCCCGGTGGAGGGACCTGGAAGCTGTGGGGCTGAATCACCCCAGCCCAGGTGGGGATGCATCCCTGGCCAAGGGCATGGTGCAGGGATGTGTGTCCAGCCATGGGGTGTCCATTCCTTCTGCCCCCAGCATGATGGGTCCCTGCAGCCCCAATGGGAAAGGGGAGCACCCCATGGCATCCCACAGTCCCCTTGGGAACCAGGGTGTGGGACCAGCCATGGCTGGCTGGAGACTTCATCCTGGCTCAGTGGCCACCAGCTGCAAGGGTGGCACTGGGGTCATGGTGGGATGACCAAGGTCACTGGGAAGAGCCACCAGTGACCGCCATGGAAACACTCCACGTTTGGTTCTGGAGATCAGGGCAGATTCATGGGCCCTTTCCCCTCTGTGCTTGTTGCTGCTCTGCCAAGCAGGGAGGTCCTGGTGTGCCCCCCTCAGTGTGGGGCCTTGCTGGGTGCCTGGCAGGGGGATACAGGCAGCACGGCCTTTGCCAGCCCTCAAGCACAAGGGAAGGGATTTTGGGATGCTTTGGGGTCAGGCACACCAGGAACAGGAGCCAGAGGCAGGTGAGCGTGGCAGAGAGAAGGAAACAAGCAGCAAGTGGCAGCAGGGCAGGGAGTGCAGGAGGGCTCTGCTCACTGGTGACCAGGCTGGCACCCCCAGGCAGGCAGGGCCTGCAGCATCCCTGATGCTGAACCAGCACTGCCTGCATCCCACTGCCAGCGTCCCCCCTGCATCCCACTGCCAGCATCCCCTCAGCATCCCCCCAGCATCCCACTGCCAGCATCCCCCCAGCATCCCACTGCCAGCATCCCACTGCCAGCATCCCCCCAGCATCCCCCCAGCATCCCACTGCCAGCATCCCACTGCCAGCATCCTCCCAGCATCCCACTGCCAGCATCCCACTGCCAGCATCCCCCCAGCATCCCCCCAGCATCCCCCCAGCATCCCACTGCCAGCATTCCCCCAGCATCCCACTGCCAGCATCCCCCCTGCATCCCTGTCTCTCTCCACTTTCCCCTCCAGCATCCCCCAGCTTCCCAGTGCCATTTCCCTCCACCAGCATCCCAATATCCCCCAGTATCCCAATATCCCCCAGTATCCCACCTCGACCCCCCCTCCTGCCCCTCTCGGTTGATTGACAGCGCTCCCAGCCAATGGGCGAACGCTGCCGCCGGTGGGGGGGCGGACGGCCCGCGGCTACAAGAGGGGCGGGAGCGGCGCGGGCAGAGCCGCCGGGCTGGACCGCGGCCCCTCCGGTACCGGCACCGGCCCCGCCGCCGTTAGCGCCGCACGTCAGGTAAGGGCCGCCGGGGCCACGTCACCCCCGGGGCTGGGACTCGGTTCCCCGGGGTTGTCGGGGTCGGTGCCCCGGAGCTACCCCCAGGTGGGCAGCGCAGCCCCCGGCCCCGCCGCCCCGTCCATCCCCTCCCCTGCTCCCCGATGGGTGCCGATCCGGTGGGTGATGTTGGGTGCTGGGACACTCGTGCTGACCCTTCCTCTGTCCTGTTTTGGGACCAACAGCCCGCGGCCCATCATGGTATCGGTGGTTTGAGATGAGCAGCTCATGCCAAGCGGGTGACTGTCCCTGCTGCTGTCCCCTGTCCTGGCATAGCCTGTGCTGGGCCTTGCTCAGAAGGGAATCAAGGTCTGGACCAAAGGATGCTGCTTTTGAGTCCTGGGCTCTTTGAGGGCTTGGCTTGCAGGACACGGTGTGATGCTTCTAGCAAAGGTCCTCACTGCTGTTCCCTGAAGGGAAGAGCTGCCCCTTGGGCTGGTGAGGGGCTGGTGGTGGGAGATGCAGGAGGACATGAGTGTGGTACCCGGTGGGGATTAACCTGTCCCTGCAGGTCAGAGCTGGGCTCTGATGCCAGGAGGGCTCGTGCAGCTCCACGGCCGAGCTGGGCATCACTGGGAAGCGTCGTGCTCTGTGGGTGTCTGAATGTCTCCTCAGTGCTGGCTGCCGAGGGGTGGTGGGTTAAGCGCTGCCACAGCAGACGATGACAGATGCCGGTGGGATGATGGGGCAGGAAGCAGCCTCTGCCTGCGGGAGTCGCTGGGAGGGGGCTGGATGGAAGCCTCACATTCCTGCGGGGGGGAGGCTTGTGCCCATCGCAGGGTACCCCCTTGTCCCTGAGCCCACATGGCCAGGAAATCAGATGCTTGGATGGGAGATGGAGCTTGGTCAGGCTCCAGGTTAACTTCTGCTCAACTCCACGGAGAGAGGAGCTCCAGGAGCTCTTGGCAAACCATCTGGTGCTCGGGCTGTGCCGCGCTGGCAGCCGGCGCTGCGTGGGAGCGGGCACGGCGTGTATCGGAGCGGCTCCATGGTCTGCCCACACAGACACAGGCTCTGCCCGTGCCCCACGGCACAGCCCGTCCTCACCCCCTGCTCGGCCACCAGCTGGGCGCTGTGAGGCCAGCGGTGCCAGGGAGGGTTTGTGCTGCCTCTCCTTTGTCCCATCTTTAGAGGGCAATGGACATCATGGTGTGGGGTTAACCAGCTGCCGGGGTGGAGGGAGGGCCTGGGAGCACCAGCCCTCTCCATGCCTGCTGTGTCAGACCCATGCTTTCCCTCCCAGGGGCAGCCATGGGCAAGCACAGCAGCAAACTGGCCCCGGAGATGCTGGATGACCTGGTGAGGAGCACGGAGTTCAGCGAGCAGGAGCTGAAGCAGTGGTACAAGGGCTTCCTCAAGGACTGTCCCACCGGTATCCTCAACCTGGAGGAGTTCCAGCAGCTCTACATCAAGGTGGGCTCCACTGGATGGGGCTGAGAGCTGCCTCCAGGGCTCCAACACCCTGTAGCTCCCCCTCCTCATTTCCACCTCTCTCTTCTCCCCTCCCTGCAGTTTTTCCCCTATGGAGATGCCTCCAAGTTTGCCCAGCACGCGTTCCGCACCTTCGACAAGAACGGCGATGGGACCATCGACTTCAGGGAGTTCATCTGCGCCCTGAGCGTCACCTCCAGGGGCACCTTTGAGCAGAAACTCAACTGGGCCTTTGAGATGTACGACCTGGATGGGGATGGGAAGATCACGCGCTTGGAGATGCTGGAGATCATTGAGGTACCGGGGCTCAAAAGCAGCAGGGGTAGCTGGCTTTGCCCAGGCTTTTCCCAGCTGTTGGGTCCTTTTGGCACTAAAGGATGACTTTTCCTGCCCAGAGCTTTGTCTGAAAGGTACCTGCTGAGCACCTGATGTAGCTGTGCAGCAACATAGCTCATGTTGGCTCCCAGAAAGCAATGGTCATGTCCCCTGCCTTGTCTTGGAACCTTCTGTCCATCCAACATTTCCACTCTGATCCTTTGCTCCTCTTGTTCCTGCAGGCCATTTACAAGATGGTGGGGACTGTGATCATGATGAGGATGAACCAAGACGGGCTGACACCGCAGCAGCGCGTCGACAAGATCTTCACAAAGATGGACAAGGACAAGGATGACCAGATCTCCCTGGAGGAGTTCAAGGAGGCAGCGAGGAGCGACCCCTCCATCGTCCTCCTCCTGCAGTGTGACATGCAGAAATAGAGCCCTGCGGGGTCGGGGCTGGACTGGCTGCAGCCAACCTCTGCTCCCTGGGATGGGTTTTCCACATCCCTGTTCCCGCTGAGTGTCCCTGTGCCCGCTTTGCCCCAGGCATGAGCCATGCTCCGTCCGTCCTTCCTGCCACCCATCCCCACTGCATCCTTGGCAGCCTGCGGCCCAGGGGCTGTAGCTCTCCCTTGATGGATAGAGCCTGCTCTGGGTACTGTGGGCTTGAGGTTATCCCCAAATCCACCCTCTCCCATTTGGAGCTGGACTCCCTGCAGCCAATGGTGCATGTCCTGCCATCCAGGACCAGTTGTTCCCATGTCCCTGCTGCTTCCTCCTGGCCTGTTCCCTGATCTTAACTGAACCCAGCTCTTTTCCTTTGCTGCTGATTCTCCCCCCCACCCCATTTCATTGCTTGTGGTGCCTACAGGGAGGCTGAAAAGTCCCAGATCCTGCTCCTGGTCCTTCACTGGCAATTCCCTGCCTGGAAGGCCCAGGGCTGGCTCCGGGGTGCTGGGAGCTCAGGCAGGGTGCTTGGTTTCATTTCTTCAGCTCTGCTTTGGCTGCTGGGAGCAGCCAGGATTTGTCAGGGTACTTTAGGGGACAGCAGCAGTGCCCAGGGCCACCCCTGGATGTGGCCAGTGTCTGATCCCAGAAGCCACCTTCCACCCCATCACCTTGGGAGCTGGCAGAGCAAGTGGGTGACCTCCACAACTGCCCCAGCAGCATCTTGGATGCTCTGTGGAGGTCCTGGATACTGAGCTGTGGCCTGGGGTCCCACATTGAAGGCAGGGACTTCTGCAGGTTGCCCTGGGGCAATGACAGGAGTGTGGGTGTTGAAGGCATGTCCTGGTGCATGGCACTACAGGGCACCGGGGCTGTGGAGAGGTGTGGATGGGCTCAGTACCTGCTGAGCCTCCTGGCAGGGCTCTGAGGCCACAAGAAACTTGTCTGCCTCCTTCCTCCCCCCACCCCAGCCTGCTGCCTCCATCCCTCCTGCCCAAGGACAGGAATATTGTCACAGGCCGGTATTTAGTCTGCACGCTGTGGTGGTTTTGACTGTAATGTTAAATGGTGAAGTTATCTATTTTTTTAATGGGAAAATAAACTGTCCCCCATGTGTGGTGCTCCCCCAAAAGGCTGCTGGGGAGAGTGGGTTGATAACGCTGCGCTCTGAGCATCATTCATAGGTATCATCTGTGGCACTCCAAGAGATGGAGAAGCCCTCGGGAATAGCACAGTTGGGTTCAGATGGGTGAATTTGAAACCCTTCAGCCATGCAGGTAGCTTTGGGGAGGAGGATGTTACCCATCCGGGGTGGATCTGTGCTGGAAATGCGTTTCCCTTGGCAACCAGGAGCTGGACCCTTGCTGTGTCCAGGGCTGGGCATAGCCTGGGGACCTGGTGGCTTTGTCCTGGGCACCATCCCAGCACCACCAGCAGCTGGGACCTGCAGCCACTGTATCCTCATCCTCCTTCTCAGCCTTCTCTTCACCCCCATCTTCCCTGCACGTGTCTTCCTTTGGCCTTTTTCCTCCATCAGCAGCCAGCAGGGACCGTGCCTGTTGCTAGGGAGCTCTCACCAGCTTGGAGCACTTCTCCATAGTGAACAGGCAGGGCTGGCTCCTGGCTGGGTGCTTGGTCACCCTGCACCCACCAACATCTCATCCGCCCTGCAGCACCCGAGCGCAGCGATGCGAGATGCCCAAGCCAGAGCAGTGTGTGCATGTTTAGGAGTGCTGCTGGGGAGGGAGCTCTGCACCTTGGGCTTGCCTGGGCTCTGTGTGTGTGTTTGCAGCTCAGCAGTGCCTGGGGAAGGGGGGACAAGGGACACCAGGGCATTGCTGCTGTGCGGGAGCCTGGGGATGTGCCAGGGCTGCTGTTGGAAAGGGCAGCGACTCAAGCTGGGACTCAAGAATGGCCTCAGTGATCCTGGGGCCCTCAGAGCTCCTGCTTCCCTTGAGGCCACCCCAAAGCAAGCTCAGGTATGTCCCAGGAGGGACCTGCAAAGGGAAAAGGAGCCTTTGATGAGGCTGAAATGATGGTAAAATCCAAGGAGGGCATCCCAAAGGGTTTGGGATCCAGGCAGCTGGGTGAGGCCTGGAGCCAGCCCTGTTCACCTCACCTGGCCGGGCTCTTGTGGCTGAACTTCAGTGCAAGCCAGGTTGTGTTTGGTTGTCTCAAGGGCAGGGAAAAGGGGGGTCCCTGAGGCTGTGGTCCATAGGGGCAGGGCTGGCGCTCAGCTGCTGACACAGAGCTTTGGGTAAAACCCTTCTGCTGAGCTCGGTGCTGCGGCTCTGCCCTGTGCTGGGTGAGGTGAGGTGGGATCCTCCATCCCTTGGCTCTTCCTGCCTGTTGGGTTTCGGTCTCTGGGGTTCACTCCCTGCTCCCCAGGCCCTCGGGGGGGTTGTGGGGTGTGTGTCTATTGGTCCATTTTCAGCCCTAGCTCTATGCACAGCTTTGGTAGGACTCAACCCCACCGGCTCTTGTGGGAGAACGCTTAGTGAAGAGCCCTCATTAATACCCACATTCATTCCATCAACCACACACAGCGCAGGGCACTCACGGGCTCCTGGTCCTGACCCTTCCTTGGGCTCATTCAACTCCCCGGTGCCCCCCTGTGCTCTGCAGGGGTGAGCAAACCCCGGCGACCACCGAGAGCCCCCCGGTGCCACCCGTAGGTGCCCTCCCCGCGCTCTCTGCTGGTGCCACCCCGTCCCCAGCCCTTTCCCTTCGCTCCTCGGCGTTTGCAGCCCCCGGCGCTGACTCTGCCCCGGAGCGACTCCGGTGTTCGGGGGGCGGCGGGCTCGGGCTCGGTCCCGAAGCGGTTAAACCGTGGCCCGGTGGGCTGAAACCCCGGAGCTTCATGGGATGCCTTATAAAGCGCGTTCCGCCGAACGGCCGCGGCTCCGGGAGCGCCCGGTACGTGCGGACCCGCCGGTGCCCCGGAGCCGCCGCGCTATGGAGCCGCCGGGAACCGCCGGGGCGCCGGGCGCGGCGGGGCGGCCCTGGGAGGAGGCCAAAGCGTTCTACGATAACCTCGCCCCCAAGAAGAAACCCAAATCGGTGAGAGCCCCGCAGTGCCCCCGACCCAGATGGGAGCCGGCCCCTCTGAGTGCTTCCCCTTTTCTCCCCGCATCCCCATCTCCTTCGGGTCCCGCTGGGTGCCCCATCTCCTGCAGGTGCTCTGGGGTCCTCCTGGGTGTTTCATCTTCTCCTGGTCCCCCGTGGAACCCGCTGGATGCCCCATGTCCTCCGGCTTCTCCAGGGTCCCCCTGCGTGTCTCTGTTTTTCCCTTGAGCCCCATCTCAATCCAGGCCCTTGGGGAATCCCTGCCTCTCTCCAGGTGCTCCCACTCTGTGGCATCACTCATTTGCCCGATATCTCTCAGGATCCCTGCAGTCTCTCTGGGTTCCCGCAGGTCCCCGGCTCCCTCCTGGGCTGAGGTGTCCTTGCAGAGCGGCTCCGTGCCCCAGGAGCTGCCTGTGCCAAGGCAGGAGGCCCTGCCAGGGACAGGAGAGGTGGCTGCAGCGGAGCAGGGGGACAGTCGAGTCCCTGCCCGGGGTGTCACAGGGGTAGAGAGGCCCCTGCCAGGCTCGCCTGCTACGGGGCGATTAGAGGTAAAGCCTGCGTTATCTAACCAGGGCTGAACATGGGAGCGCCTGGAAGCGCGCCCGTAGCTGCGGAGCGTGAGGCTGGGCCCCCTCGGAGCCCACCCGGCCACGGCCAGCCCGGGGGCTGCGGGTCCCTGCGGTGTGGATGTGGGGAACGCGGGGACAAAGCTCTGCCGGGCAGCAGCCGCCGTGGAGTCCGTGCTGGGACCCGGCTGCAGCCCCCGGGGCTGCCAACCCTCAGCGCTGCGGCCGTCGCCCTCCCCGGAGGAGAGGGGCAGCCTGGCTTGGTGGTGGGATGCCGCTGGGTGCTCTCGTTTCGTGCTGTCATCAGCCCAGGCTCCTCCTCTTCCTCTCCTTGTGACCAGCGCGCCTTTCTCTGCTGTACAGCTGGGGAAACTGAGGCACGGGGCACCGATGTGGTGCCTCCTCTTTTCTGGGTCTCTCTGGGTGCCCCATCTCCTGCAGATGCTCCAGGGTCCTCCTGGGTGTTTCATCTTCTCTGGGTTCCCCATGGAACCCTCTGGGTGCTCCATGTCCCCCAGCCTCTCCAGGGTCCCCCTGCGTGTCTCTGTTTTTTCCTGGAGCCCCTATCTCAATCCAGGTCCTTGGGGAACCCCTTCGTCTCTCGAAGTGCCCCCACCCCTCCATGGCATCCCTGGGTTGCCTTTGGTTGCCTGGGATCAATCCGGCTTGCCCCCATCTCCCTGGATTCCCTCAGCTCCCTGCGTGTTCCCAGATTCCCAACAGCAGATCTGAGATCCCTGCATTCAGGACTAGGCTACGTTATCCTCCATGTGGGGCTGGAGGCAATTCCAGCCTGGACCCATGCCCTTCCATGGGGCAAGCTGGGGACCCCTGTGCCCATGGCCAGCAGCTCGGCTGCCGTCACACAGCACAGCGCTGCCAGGCAGCTGCCGGGGCCGTGATGGATGCCTTCAGGGCACTCTCCGAGTATAAATAATGCCTCTGGAAAACTCAAAGCCATCCCAGCCATTGCCCTGCACTTTAATCTGATCCCGAGCAGGGGGCTCGCACCCGCCCGGGGCTCCCTTTTGCATGTGGGCAATGGAGCTCGCTGTCACCCGTCCCCGTGGGTCTGTTGGTCCCCGTGGGTCTGTCTATCCTCCTGGCTCAGCGGCTCTGGCAGCCGGAGCAGGGTCCGGTGATGGGGGAGCAGGAGCGAGCTGTGGGCTCCGCTCCTCCTGGACGCGGGCTGTAAGGCGCAGGACCCCGTTCCAGGCTGGGATATGGGTGGACAGGACGTCCCCATGGGGCTCCCCGGCTTTGCAGGGGTCTCTGCTCTTCCCAAGCCTGCTCCCACCTCGCTGCTGGCAGCCGGGGAGGTCAGCGATGGGACCTGTCACCCCTCAGCAATGCGGGGTATGTCCCCTGGCCTCTCCAGTGACACTGCAGGGAGGAGAGGCCGGGATGGTGGGAGCTGGAGCTGCTCTGCCCGTCCCCTGCACCCATGGGGACCCAATCCGGCTCCCTGGGGTGCTCAGTTTTGGGGTGTTTTAGGTGCGGTAGGGACCATGCTTGAGCCTGGAGCAAACCCTTCCCTTTCTGTGGCCAAAACTCACCAATATTCATCTTCAGTTTGGCCACAGCTTTGGTCTTCTGCAGCATCCAGGGAAGGGCCAGGGTTCCTCCAGGTTTTTAGGGTCAAGGTGGGTCCTTGATTCAGCTCCAGGCAGTGCAAAAGGTTCAAGGGGTGCAGAAGGGGATCCCTGCTGTGGCTCGTCCTCAGAGCCAGCCAGGGAGGGCAGTGCTGGTGTTGGTGCCACTGTGGCACATCTGGGAGCATGTGGGATTTCCAAATGTCTGCCCCCAATCCCTGGGGAAGGTGCTTAGGATTTGTGCGATTATTTATGTGATTAAAGGAGTCATTTAAAGGCAGCAGCTGTTGGGTCTGCAGAGGAGGATGTGCAATGTACAGAAATACATCTGTACCCAACCCCGGGGTGTTGGGGTCTGGGATGGATTTTGCCCTTTATGGAGCTGGAACCTGCAGGAAAGGGTCACTGATGCTTCTGAGATGGGTGGGTTTGGACCCTGTGGGGCACCCATTGCCCCTGTGCCAAGGGGTGATGCTCCTCTTCAGAAGGCTGGGCTGTCAGGACATGTTCCTGGTCATCTCTGCTGTGTGGCTGAGCCCAGGGGTGGGATGGGACCTTCCCCCATGCTGCCTGCTCGTTCTGTTAGACACATCGTGAACCTCTTGCTTGATGTTCAGGATGGGGCTGGATCTGACCTTCCCATGGGAAGGGACAGGACCCACCAGGAATCCCCAGGCAGCACATTTGGTTGGATTCAGCTGGGCAGAGCCCTGCAGCCACTTCCTGAGCCTTAACTGACCTTGGCTGCTCCTCGGAGGGTAAATCAGGGTTTGCCATTCAGAGTGCCCAAACCTACTGGGCCGGGGCAGCAAGCGGCTGTGTTGGGGTGGGTGCTGAGCTCCATGACGGCCTGTGGGACTGAGCACGTCCCAGCGAGCGCTGTGAGCAGGACCTTTCCATGCACACGTTTCCTGTTAAAAATGAAGGGTATTTCCCCCCCGATTGTGACGTTTCAGGGCAAAGGGGGGTTTGTTGGGCTGTTTGCAGGGCTCTGACGGAGGATTTGCGGTGCTGCGGTTCCTGTAGCCTGGTTTTGGATGCGGTAATGATCTCCTGCAGTACCAGCGGGGATGGAGAGGCATCCAAACAACCTTGAGGAGGGAACGCTTCCAAGTGAAACCTCCACTTCAAAGGAATGGCCAAGCGCAGATCCCTCCTCTCAGAGCAGAATTGCCTTATTCTGTCCACATCAGCATTTCCCGGCGAGCAAACAGGGATAATCCCAGCCCAGCCCAGAGCTGCGTTAGCGCCCGGCTGAGATGTTCCTGCAGAAAGTCCTCCAAAGGTGCAAATCTTCCTTGGCAGGAGCGAACAGGATCCGGCAGGTCCCATTCCCGGAGGCCGGGTTTCCCACCCGGAGGCAGCTGGGGCTCCAGCCCAGGCCGGGGCAGAGCGAGGCCCCAGGCTTATGGTTATTTTTATTGCTGTGTTTATTGCCTCTTAAATGAACCTCCTGGAGGCTGGTGCCTTTAATGGCAGGGAAGGGACCTTGAGCAGCCTGGCTGCCGTTGTGCAAGGTGCTTGTGCTCTTGGCACCCGCCCAGTGCAAGGTGTGGGGAGACAGAGGTGCAAATCCGGGCTGGGAACCCAGTTAGGCTCTGCTTGCAGCCCCACGCATCTCATAGAGCCGCAGCCTGGTTTGGGTTGGAAGGGACCTTAAAGCTCCTCCAGCTCCAACCCCTGCCACGGGCAGGGACCCCTTCCACTAGAGCAGCTTGCTCCAAGCCCCTGTGTCCAACCTGGCCTTGAACACTGCCAGGGATGGGGCAGCCACAGCTTCTCTGGGCACCCTGTGCCAGCGCCTCAGCACCCTGGAACATCTCCCTGTGCTGTGGGTGCTGCTTTCCTGACAGTTCTGGGGAGGATGCTCTGCCCCATTGTCCATTGGGGACCGGGAGCAGGGAGCAAACACCCAGTGGATCTCCTGTGTACCTGGATAAATAACCCAGTGCTGGCAGGAACTCAGGACCTGCATGGAGCAGCAGGGCTCCCTGCTGAAGGCTAACAGCCGGATGTCCCAAGACCTTTACTAGTTATTAATATTTTTAGCTAATAAATGGCCCATGACACCAGAGTTATTAATTAATGAGTTGTCACAGGCCAAGTCTCAACCTGGCCCTCCAGGTTAATAGCTAACACCCATTGGGTGGGTTAAAGGTGAGATGGGGACCTGGCTGTGGCTCACTGGTGGGAGTGATGCTGGTGTTGCTGATCAGCTTCCGCATGGACCTCGGTGATCTTTCGTGCTCCGAGGCGTGTTTAACTGCTTGTGCAAAAGGAATGCTTCCAAATGAGACCGAATTCCTTGCAAATGCAGTGGGAAAGGGATCCCTTTGGCCTCAGGGATGTCCTCAGCCTGAGCTAATGTGTGTCAAGTCATCATCTGCTCTCCAATCTGCGTGAGGGGGCTCTGGGTGCTCGTGTGGCTTTGGAGAGGTGTTCAGGGATCAGCCGCACTGCAGGGCTGGCCTCGGGTACTGCTCAAAGGGCTGGGAATGGCATCGGGGCTGGGAACGGCATCAGGGCTGCACTGACTCAGCCCTGGGTGCGTCTCCAGGCTCCGCAGGATCAGCGGGGGCGGGCTGGGGGCAGAGCGAGCCCCAGGGCAGGATCCCCAGTGCTGATGGGTGCCGTGTCCCTGCCCGGCTGCTGTTCCTGTGCAGCTCAGCCCTAGGCGGGGTGGGAGCCTGAACTCCGGAGCACCTGGGTGTGCGGAGCTGGCGAAGGCGCCCTCCTGCCCCATGGCAAACGGCATTGCTGGAGCATTACTCACAGGGGCAGCGCCAGGATCCTGGAAGTCACAGGGGAGCTGAGGGTGAGGTGGTTCTGGAGTGCTGATGACCTGGATTTCACGGGCTCCCTGCGGAGATGCATCCCTGGGCACAGCCAGAGAGCACATGGGCTGGGATCGCACCCAGGGAGCATCCCGGGTGTGAGCCCCAAACCCTGTCCCACTCCTGGGATTTGCTGGGGACACGGCAGCTGCACCGCTCTCCCTCCTTGGGATTTGCTGTTCTGGGAGCGAGGATTTCTTGCTGGCCATCAGTAACGAACTCGCTTTCATACTTGTGAGCAAGTGATGGGGATTAGCACCCTTGTGCCCTCCGAGGGGGGAGGAAGGACGGGTGGGGGTCAAGGCGAGATTGACTTTCCTGGCGTCCCCTTTCTCGCTGCCAAGGCCCCTCGCTGACTTCAGTGGATTTTGGATCAAGCCCTCGAACATTAATAATAATGACTCATAAATCACTGCTTGCACCACCTGTTTGTCATGTTTCCGCCCACAATAGCTATATCAAGTGTTTTTATGAGCTGAGCTGGCACGGGTTGTTTGTCACATCTGGACAGCATCGTGGGAGTGCAGAACAGGCCAAGCCGCAGTGTGTGGCTTTTGCTGGCTGGGGAGGTGGGGAAAAGCCACCCAAATTCCTTCTGCCTGGGGTTGAGTGGTTCTCCTGGGGTAGCACGTTGGGTCTGGGTGGATCCTGAAAGCCTGTTTGCTTTGGGAGGGTTTTGGCATGATGCAAGCAGCAGAAAAAGGCTCTTGGGTATCCTGAATGCGTGGGGATGGTGCATCAAGGCTTTGCCTGGTGAAGCATTGGAACATCAGGGTTGCAGCTGCCCCGTTATCCTTCGCATCGGCATGGAGGTGTCACCCGCACCGTGGCCGTTCATGCTGAAGTCAGCAGATCCCATCTCGGGTCTGGTGCAGGGGCTGCCTCCCCATTGCCTCCCTTTCCCTGCAGCCCAAGCCCGAGAACGCCATCACCATCGCGGTGTCCTCGCGCGCGCTGTTCCGCATGGAGGAGGAGCAGAAGATTTACAGCGAGCAGGGGGTGGAGGCCTATGTGAAATACCAGCTGGACCACGAGAACGAGCCCTTCCTCCCCGGGGCTGCCTTCCCCTTCGTCAAGGTGAGCATCCACCCGCCACAGCCGAGACCCGCTCCGTGGTCCTCACCCAAAGTGTCAGGGGAGAGCAATGGGGTGCTCGTGTGGGGAAGGGGTGGGAAATGAGCAGTGTGGCAGAGGGGATGGAGCCACAGAGCAAACGGAGGTCAAATAAACTTCCTGGCAAGTGATGTGCTTCTTCCAAGACTGAGGAAATGCTGGATTTTCCAAGTTGGCAACGGAGCCCAGGAATTGAAGAACTCATCCATTTGGATCATTTCCTGCTGGGGAATTCTCATATTTTTATTGGATTTGAGGTTTTTTTAATTAAATTGTATTTATTCTTTTAAACTGGCTGAATTCAGCCTTGCTGGAGCCGCCAGCTCCTAGTGCTGACATGTTGCAGCGAGGCATTTGGTTTCAGATTGCTTGAAAAACACTTACCTGTTAACTCAGAGTTATTCCCATCTCCTCATGAAAGCCTGAAACCTTTTGTGTGTGCAAACAGCAGAGCAGCTCCATGGGTGCTCCCCACATCAGTCCCTTTTCCCCAGCTAAAGGCACTTGCTGGGGTCACCACGGTGCGGTTGGGGTCGGTCAGATCCCTGGCTTTGGTCACAGAAGGGTTTTGCTCGGTGCTGAGGGGGTCAGGGCTGTGTTGGGGCCTCACTGACTCCTTCCCTTCACCCTGGGTGCTGCAGGCGCTGGAAGCAGTGAACACGAAGCTGCGTGAGCTCTACCCTGACAGCGAGGAGCTCTTCGACATCGTCCTCATGACCAACAACCATGCCCAGGTTGGGGTTCGCTTGATCAACAGCATCAACCACTATGGTGAGAGCAAAGCCGTGCTCTGTGCAGGTGCCCATGGCTTTAGGCAGTGTTACTGCTTGGCAGTGGGATATGGAGATGTGTTCTCCCATCTCTTCCTCCAAACCACGTGCTGAGCCCACCTCTCCCCTGTTTCCTCGGCTCTCAGTGGTGATGGTTGGTGGTGAGGATGCTCTGGCCATCAGCCGTGCTGTTGAGCAGTGGTACCAAGGTTAGCCCCATCCTGCTGCTCTTGGGAGGCCATGAGGGAACAGTGTCAAGGCTTTTCTGGGGCAGCGGGGCTCACCCTGGGTCCGTCTGCCCTCAGATCTGTTCATCGAGAGGTTCTGCATGACGGGAGGGAACAGCCCCATCTGTTACCTCAAGGCCTACCACACCAACCTCTACCTCTCCTCCGACGCCGAGAAAGTGAGTGGGGCCATTGAAGAGGGTGAGTCTGAGGTTTGGCTTGTGGGGGAAAGTGGGGGGAGCCTGGAGCCCTCAGAGGGTTGGTGTCAACAGCCATAGCTCCAATGTCCCTGCATCAGTGTGAAAACTAGTGTCTGCCTTGTCCCACATCCCATCCTTCATGCGCCGGCGCCTCTAGTTTCCATAGTAATGTTTTTTCTCAAGCTTCACAGCTCTTCCAAGGCAAAAGCACTGTTTTCCCCCATTAATTCTTGTATGCCAAGGGAGGTTTGTCATCTGTTTGCTGTAAAAGGTCTTGGGGCCAAGCTGCAGGCACTATTGGGTGCATGCATCTCCTTGCAGCGTTTGCTTCCAGCCTGTTGCGTTTTGCTTTGCTCCTCAATGAATAAGCCACGAGGCTGGGTCCTTGGGTAACTGCTGCTTCTTGCCTCACGCTTTACCTCCACAGGGATCGCTGCAGCCACCATCTTCAGCCCCAGCAAAGACCTGGAGGTGTCGGAGAACCAGCTGCGGGTGGCGTTCGATGGTGATGCTGTGCTCTTCTCTGATGAGTCGGAGCAGATTGTGAAGGCTCACGGCTTGGACATGTTTTTTGAGCACGAAAAGGCTCACGAGAACAAGCCTCTGGCACAGGTAGCACTGGGGTCCAGCCAGAAATAGCCTCTGGAAGGCAGCCCACAGGGATGTTCTTGCCTCTGGGAGCAAGCCAGGGGTTGGCACATGGAGTGTGAGCTGCCGTGGGTCAGCTGGCCCGTGGGATGGCTGCGGATGGCCCCATGCTGCTGCTCCTGGGGCCCACAGGGAGAAGGGGTTTGCCACGTGTCTGGCTCTGCTGGGACTGGGTGCCTGGAGGAAGGGATAACGTGGAGCTCTGCACAGTGATGGTTTCTTCTTGCCCCAACAGGGACCCCTGAAGGGTTTCCTGGAGGCCCTGGGGAAGCTGCAGAAGAAGTTCTATTGCAAGGGGCTGAGGATGGAATGTCCCATTCGCACCTACCTGGTCACTGCCAGGAGCGCCGCCAGCTCCGGGGCCCGGGCACTAAAGACTCTGCGCAGCTGGGGCCTGGAGACGGATGAGGCTTTGTTCCTGGCCGGGGCTCCCAAGGGGCCGCTGCTGAAGAAGATCCGTCCTCACATCTTCTTTGATGACCAGATGTTCCACGTGGAGGGAGCCAAAGAGATGGGCACCATCGCTGCCCATGTCCCCTATGGCATCGCCCAGAAGCACAAGCAGCCGGTGCAGGAGAAGCAAACCCCCAACAGCAAGTAGTGGAGCTGGCTGGTCAGCAGAGCTTCCCCCCTGCACCGCACTCACCTGGGCTGGGGTCTCAAGGTGCAGAGCCTTTGCCCTTTGAGCACGAAGTTCTTCCCAGCGGGAGCCGTGTCGGGGGCATGGATGGAGGAAGGGGCTGATGAAAGGCTTCCTTTTGCCTCTGTATCATTGCAATGTCTTGGCGTTGTCCCTGTTCCCGGGCAGCCCCATGAGCCGTTTCCCCTTTCCTCTGCTCTTGCTTCAGGCAAAGCCCCTGGAGGCTGAAGCCCTCCCTTTGTGCACTGTTTATACCAGGTTTAATTTATTGGTGTTTCTTTAAAACCCCAGGTGATTCCCAAAGCCTTGACCTACAAAGCAAACGGCCGGGCTGAGCTGTTGGACTGGAAAGGTGGGAGCGCACAAAACCCCTTCTTGCAGCTTTGAAACCAAATCTTGTCCCTTTTTAACTCCAGTGCCACCACGACATTGTTCCTTCACAGGGGGCAGCCCCTCCTCCCCAGCCAGCAAATCCTTCCTGGCTTTTCAGCAGGGCTTGTGACAGCTGAGCAGCTTTCCTTTCATGCGCTAAAATCGGGGAAGATTGAAGCAAACACATGCAAAAGAAAGGCAAAAGTCCTGTTTTCTGCTCGGAGCTCTGGGTTAATGAGTTGTGGGCCCACTTGGGTTTGGGTTTGCCACTTGTGTGATTCACAATCATCTCAGTGAGGCCTTCAATGGCCAGCTCTGCTGCGAGCCCCCAGGGTCTGCAGCCACACGCCTGGGGCTTGGGTTAAGTGAAAGGCAGACCTTTAGGGACACCATTTGAAGTCCATTTAGGTAAATGGGCAGAGGATTTCAGCCTGGGGGATTTAATGAAAGGATTTCATTCCCCCTTTCTAGGCTGAGCCCAATGAGTTGGTATCTTCTCCTCAGCTTCTGAAAACCTCTGGTGTTTCCTAAAATAGCCTCCTCTGCTAGCGATGCTGTGCGGGAGAAGCAAAGCTCCAATGGCTTGGAAGAGAAATCAATCGGAGAGCTGCTTCCAGATGGGTGTGAAAATCACACTGATGCTTCTGCACAAAACCCTGTCCCAAAGGATGCTCTTGGGGGGGGAGGAATTAAAGATTACTTCTTGTGGGTTTTATTCCCCCTCTGTCTTTTGCAGGCAGCGCAGCCATGGCTGGGCACAAAGGATGCTCAGTGTTGTCAGGCAAACACCAGCTCCATGGGCTGATGTTTCTGAGGTATGTGATTGCCTCTGCCTCGCCTTTGCAGGGCACTTTGCATCATCATACAAAAGAGCTGGTGATGCCTCCCATGGCTGGGGAGACTCCTTTCTCTTTGCACTAAATCCTCCTCTAGCAGTGATAAAGCAAATTGCACTTTCCACCCCCCCCAGAACTGTTTCACTTTGACTGTTACTCATCACATCTGGGCGAGGAGCAAAGGGAAAAGTCTAAAATCCAAACACAAAACAGTCTTGAAAGACATGAGTAGCTAATAACATAACCTGTTAATAGACGGGTTTATAACAAGGTTTGTAACAAGGTCTTGTCTTTTCAACGTGAACCCCAGACACTGCGATCTGAACTGTATCTCGGAGACCTTTTTGCAGCTGGGTAACAGCCTGGCCTCCCAGGAAACACATCCCTGGTGTCCTGCCAGCCCAGGCGGTGATGGTGGAAGAGGAATGGAGCTGTCAGCAAGCCCTTGGGAACCGCAGGGTGCTGATGGGGTTGGATAAGGATGCAAGAGCAGCCACTGGGGATGGGTGCTTCAGATAAGGGGTGTTGGCAGGGCTGTGCCGTGCAGGAGGAGATGGCCTGTCTGAAGGTGCTGTGCAGCGTGCAATGGTTCTGGGGCACGGCCCTGGATCTCAGCAGCTTTTACGGCTGCCTTTCTGTCCTGAGACACACAGGAGCTGCGGCAGGGGTATGGTGCGGGCAGGGGCAGGTTCTCCTGCTGCCAGCACAGTTTAGGGGCTCAGTGGCTGCCCCCCAAGTGAGGCAGACCTCGCTCTGCACCTCCCCAACCCTTGTGCAAGGAGGGGTTTCTGCTCCCGCAGTTTGCTTCTCCCCACATGGCTTCTCACGGTGTTTCCTCTCCATCCCTACAAGTGGCAGAGGTGGATTTGCTGCTCTCGTACTTCCCTTGTGTGCCCCTCCGTGCTGTCTCCTTGGGCTGGGGGATGAGGTCTGGGCACATCTCCCACCCGGATGGGCTGGTTGTGCCTCTTGTGCTGCCCTGGCCAAGGACTGGACTTCCCGCTGTGTGTTGTTGCTGTGGGTTTCACTTCATTGTCCTCCGGTGGTTTTCCTTATGGATGGGCTGCCTTTATGGAACCCCTCGGGGTGTCGTTCTGTAATAAACTGTGTTGTCCCAGCCTCGCTCTGTTGCCATTCTCACAATGGGTATTTTGGCTTCCTGGTGCAGTCAGCAAGAGCCTGGGGTCCCGGCTTCGGATCTCCCATGTTTATGGTGAGGGGATGGGTGTGATGAGGAAAAGGGCTTTTGGGGGTTTAAGGGCATCCAGAAAATAGAATCAAAGCAGCTAGCTGGGAACTTGAGAGCTGTGGGAGAGGTGCAATGCCAGTTGAGAGATGTGCTGTGATCCAGCTCCATCCCTCTGCTTTGTCAACAGGCTTTTATTGTAACCTGGGCTCGTGATGAGGGCCTGGGTAAAAATACCGCTTGGCAGAAGACTTTTGTCAACTCCATCTCCCAGCCAACAGGTGGGAGGCAGCAAAAGCTTTTTAGAGGAGATCTATTGCTGCTGAAGTACCGGCTTTATCCGAATAGCGACACTGCAGTTCTGCTGGTGGCTCCTCCCTGCCAACGGGAACAGATGGATTAAGGGGAAGCAACAAATTCTCCATCTGTCACCAAATATAGCCAAGGAATGTCCATAGGCCCCTGGGCAGCATCCCTGCTATGGGTGTTCGTTCAAGGGACGGATGGATGGCCCTCAGCAGAGTGTTCCTGCTCGCTGGAATGCTTGCCCTGCGTGTTCTTCCACCAGACGCCTGAAGGAACGACAGATCCCAGCGCTGATAAGGCCCACGTTGCACCAGTGCAAGTCCGGGTGGGCCCACACTGCCCTTTGAGGTCGGGATGTCCATGCCAAAGCCAAGAGCCGCCTCTGATGTCCATGCAAAGACCACCCCGAGCCCTTGCCTGGCTCCAGGGACCCAGCGCTGGGTCTGTGATGTTTTGCTGTTGGTTTGCTGCAAGCCTGAGGGTTTTGTTTCTGTCGCCCGTGTTCTGGGGCTCTCATCGGGCTTTGTGATGGGTGTGTGTTAAAATGAAGAGCACGGAGGAGGAGGGAGCGAAGGCAGAGCCGGTGCAGAACTGTGCTGCCACTCAGCTATTGTGGGCGCAGATGTTCATGAGGTAATCGTGGTCTTTGAGCAGCCAGAACTGCTTCTCATCACAAATCCAGGATTTAACCCCATGGACTCGGGGGGTTCTTGCTGAGGAGGTGACAGCCCTGGTGAGCAGCTGCGTGGCAGGAGGTCAGGCAGTGTGCGGGCTCTGATCTCCTGGTCCTCACCTACATATAGGGTAAGTCGTGACAACCCCTGCCTCAGTTTCCCCATCACCATAACAGATCAGAAAGGTCCAGAGGTAACATCAGGTCTGGAGGATGACTCCAGCTCCTTGCAGGAGAAAAGCAGCAATCCAGGAGTGCTCTGAAGTGCAGTGAAACCCCATATCTGCAGTGATGCCTGCACGGCCAACAGCACGTCCTGGTGTGCAGGGACCATGCAAGTACAGGGCTGTCCTTCCACCCCTGTGGTGCTGGCCACGAGGGGTCCCCTGAGGGGGCTCCACCTTGTCCCTGCAGCACATTCAGTCTTACATCCTTTCTGAAGCGCAGAATAAGGGCCAACAAATGCGAGCAGGGACCTGCAGCCACCCCAGGAGGCTGAAATGTCAGAGCAGGGCACCTGGTGACGGGGTGACAGAAACACCCGGACTTGGAGGAGTAGATAAGAGCACCCGGCGGCAGGAGAACAAGCAAAGGGCACTCTATCAGCGCTAGCGGGGCCGTGCCAGGATTTGAACAGCCTGAGCACCTCGTTCCTTCGACACCACTATTTATAGCAGGGCTTGCTGATGCCTCTGTCACCGGAGCCTAAAACGGGTCCCCCGGTGCACCCGGGGCTCGGCCATGCTGTGCTGGGGAGGCCACCAGCGAAGCACTGACTCAATGCAGTGCGTGCAGAGCTGCTTATCACCCACTGATGGGGAAAGAGGCAGCTCCACACTGGGCCAGTGCCTTGGAAGAGGCACCAGGCGGTTTCTGCCTAAGGCCTGGCCTTTGGCCAGCAGTCTGTGGGGTAAATAGACCCACCTTCCACCCCACTTCTTCCTTAGCCCCACATCTGCGGCTTGTCCGGCTCTGAGAGCAAGAGGGTTCCACAGCTTGATGACAGTCCTTAGGTAGCTCTGTGTGTCACCCATGCTGGTGGAAACAACCCTTTGGTCACAGGGCTAGAGCAAGAGGGCAAAGATGTTGTGTGTGCAGAGCAAATATTCCCTGGTCCCTGCCTGGAGATTTGGCTCTTGCAGAACTGCTTCATTTCTCCAGTTCTGCCCTGGCCAGTGAGTGATGGAGGGGGAGATGCTTCTGTCCCAGTGTTTTCCCATTCCTGCAGCAGAAGCTTTGTTACCAGGGCTGCACTTCAAAGCTGTGCTGGCAGGGCTGTGCACATAATCCCACCGAGGAGGAGGAGAGGAGGAGGAGGTCTGCTGGGGCTGCACTGGAGCAATGGCAGCCCCGTGCTGTGCCAAGCTTTCTGGCTGAAGGACTTGGGAGGAGATGGGCATTAGGGTGCTGGAGAACTGCAGCAGGCCTGGGTGCAGGGGTGGACTTTTGCTTGTTCTCACTCAGGGCACATGGCTTGGTTATCCCTTCATGTGGCAAAGAGGGGATGCAGAGCCCAGGACTGGCTCTGTGTACATGCGAGCAGCCTGCAGCTGGATCTGGTCCATGCCTGTCACTGTGCTCATCACTGTGGCCATCAGTAGTAAGCAGTAGTTTCCCCCTCAAACCCATTCAGTGCCATGCAAGTCATCATCTGCAGGCAGTGGAGTTGATGCCATCCCCTCTGACCTTTTCCAGTCACAAGCAGCCCAATGCTTCACAAAATGCTGCCAAGCCCTGAGCGAGGACCAGAGGAATCTTTATCCTGTGAGACGGAGGATGAATGAGGGAAAGCTTGCTCCAATTGCCCTGTGAGGGGAGCCTGGCTCTGCTGGCCCTGCGCGGTGCTTGCGTTAGGGCTGCATCTGTTGGGGGTTTGTGGATGGGTAGAAGCAGGGTGGCAATTCGTACCCATCCTGGTGGGGATATGATTCCTCGGGGGAACGGTGGGCCTGCTTCTGCTGCCACAGCCATGGGCACAGGGACAAGGACAGGGATAGGGATGGTTGTGGTGCTGAGCGGGTGCCACAAGAGGGCAATAAGGGCTGTGTGGCGGCAGGAGGGTGCCCTGGTGGCAGGAGTCCCCGCTGCAGCATCCTTTACGAGCCAGCTTAAGGCATCACCACCCTCCATGGTGTGACCTGTTGCTCCTTCCCCTTCAGGCCTGCGTCTGGGGCGTGTGCGAACAGCATCACTGCCTCAGCACACCCCTGTAACCACCTGAGCCCCCAGATGGTATGAAGCCCATACCACCAGCACAGGGGTACGTCGTCCAGGAGGAAGGGCAACTCTTGAAGCCCCCCAAGCTGGGAATGGGGAAGTTTTCCTCGTCACCACCTCTGGCATGGGGCACCATTTAAGCACCAGTGTGGCACTGAGTTAGAGCCACCACCTCGGGTGGCATCCTCAAGCACCTTGTCCCCTGGGGTGACGGGGCTGTGGGGCCACCCCACACAGCACAGCCGGGCCACGGGGACCTTTCCTATGGCTGTATAAACAAGCCCCCACTTCCTCGGCGGCCTCCTCCAGGTGCGGCTGGGAATCATTAGGAGCTGAGTGTGGGAACTGGAAGGGAAAGCTGCAGAGAGGCCTTCTTTCATCTCCCCACTCCCTCCTCCCCCCCTGTCTGCCAAGCCTGGCTTCCTTTTGAATCCTTTAGCTTTTGCCAAGCGAGGGAAAAGAGAAGGGGGGGAATAAAAAGGGAAGGGAGAAAAAAAAACCCAACCACAGGAATGTGTCCAGGGATCTGGCTTCATTCAGCCTGCCGAGCCCTGAATACCCCGGCTCCCGCTCGCAGAGCCGGAGGGAGGGAGGCTGCGGCTGCCACCGCGATGGAGACAGGGAAAACAAACAGGGAAGCGGCTTTTGGGCCAGGGCTGTTGCCACAGCGACTGACAAAGGGATGTCTGGGAGGGGGGGGGGCACGCCTGTGGCTGCAATCCTCCCACCGTGGCACTGGGAGGTGGGATCAGGGCGCCCCGAGTCCCGCGGGGGGAGCCATGGATGCGCTTCATCCCGCCGCGGGGACGTGGTGCCCAGACAGACGCCCTTGTGTTGCACCGGTCTCCCAGCACAAAGGCGACAGGGCTGCTGGCAGGCAGGGAATGGGGAGGCTTTTCCCTTTGGGAGGATGGGCTTTGACTCGCTGCCGACTTCATTCCCAGCAAATTAATGATTTCCTCCCGCAGCAACAGTGCTGGCCTGAGTGTGAGTGTCGGTGCCTCCCACTGCCCTCCCGTCCTGCACCAAGGGTCCTCGCTGCCTGCATCCTTATCCTCATCTGGGCTTCCTCCAGCTGTGTGTAATTGTCAGGTTCAGCCCAGCCGTGACGGCTGCTGCCATGGGAGCATCCCAGTGCGAGCGCTGGGCCTGGCTGGGAGCTGATGATGGAGTGCAGGAGGTGGCAGGGAAGCACGCTGGGTGCAGGAGGGAGCAGCAGAGCACTTGGCGCAAGGGGAAGAAAGCAGGGGTGCAGCCTGTGGCTGGTGCTGGGGATGCAAGGGCAGCAGTGGGACAAACCCAACCGGTTTGGAAGCCTGGAGATGGGAACACCGCTCACCCCAGCTGCTGCAGAGCGCCTGGCACTTCGTCTCGCAGTGGTATGTGTCTCCCAAGAGGACTCGCATAGCTGTACATGCTCACACGAGCCCATGCACACGTGCTCACACACCGCCCCCCCGCTCCTTGTGCACCATGGCTGTGGTCTGTGCATGTCCCCTGCGTGTTCATTCCCACCCCATCCTGCCTGGAAGCAGCAGCTGATACCGCTCTCTTGTGTGGGCACACAATGTGGCAATGCAGTACTGGGAGATCTGGGAACGCGGTCCGTTCCTCGGGCAGCTTTGTGTTCTGTTCCTTACCCCTGTCCCAGGCTGGTGCTACAGGTGGGCAATTGTTCCAGCTGACAGCCTCAAAGGCAAAGACTCAGCTTCCTGCTGTTTGAATTAAGAAAGTGAGCATTCATCGCTGCTGGCAGGGGCAGAGCCACCCGCCGTGGTGGGTGCAGGGAACGGGCTCCTTGCAGGAATGCTGCTGCCTCCACAGGCACAGCACGGCTTCAGAGCCTCCAGGTAAGCCTGGGTGCTTCCCTCCTGCCTGGGACTGCTCTCAGTGTTCTCTCCTGCCTTTGTTTCTGCAGCCACATGAGCATGGATTGGGGGGACGTGAAGCAGGGAGCAGCCACACAAGGAGCCATGGGCTTGCCATGAGGGAACAGCAGCACGGTGGCCCCATTGCTGCAGGTTCAGCCTCTGCCCTGAACTCTGCGCATTCCCTAACCCTGGGGCCTCTGTGGCTGGGGGCTGGTGGCTTTGGAAGCCCTTTGGACGTGCATTTGCTCTCCTCTGTGCTAGGAGCTTGTCTTGACTGAGGTAGCAACGCTGGTCAGTGTGAGGAGGGGCAGGAGGTGATCCCTGTCCCCACTGAAGGAGGACCAGAAGCCTCCTTGCCCCTATTCCCCACACGTGTGTGCTCCCTCCTGGTATCTTCTAAGCTGACAAGGGAGGAAAGAGCGCGCACTCCTGCCGCTCATGAGGCCCCCACTCACCATGGACACCCCTGCAGTGCCCAGCCTGTGGTGAGGAGCCCCAGGGCTTTCCCTGGCAGTTCCACTTGCCCGGAGCCCAAGGCCATTCCTGCTCCATTTCCTTTCCTTGCTCTTCCCCTCCAAGGCTGATCCAACTGGAGAAGAATCTTCCGCTGCCTCCTCTCCCTGTCCCTTCCCCGTGCCATCTGTCCCCAGCTTAGCTCTGCGCTGGTGGTGTTTCTGCTGACGGTCCCTTTGTGCACCTCTTAGCTGGCTCTCTTCACTCTAATCCCCCTGTCTCCACACGCTCTTGGGGTCTCTTCCAAGCTGGTTGCGATCATCGGGGATACAGTGGGAATCAGTTCTGCTGCACCGAGCCACATGTACATGCTCAGATGCCTCCACGCACGCCGCTGCCGCGCCAGCCCTCGCAGCACTGTCGCTCCCTGCTCCAGAAGGGTAGGAGCGAGCCGAGCACAGCACCTCTCACACGAACATGGGGTGTTGCCCCAGACGAGGAAGGTAACGCGCTGCAGCCGTGGCAATCATCAGCAATTAGCCCTTTTGGGAGCTCGGCTTGGAACGCTGCAGAGGCTTTTCCGTGCGTGCCTGCTGCTCCTTTGGAAGTGATGCGAGTTGGACATGCCAAACCGCTGGTCATGTCTGAGCAGAGCTGGGTGCCTCGTGTCGTTTCCATGAGGCTGGGAGGGCTCGGGGGGATGTCTGTGAATGTTAAAGGCACTTGTGGACCCGAGCAGTGAACGCACATGCTGTCATTACCTCTGCAATGCCATCTGGCCAGCAGCAACGCAGCTCCAACCAGGGCTGTACGCAGAAGAACATTTTACAACAGAAAGCAATTAACCGAATAAAGCCCTTTATAAAATCCAGTAATTAAAAGCAGTCCCTCCCCCTTGTTTTCCTTTTAAGCTGAAAGTTGCTGTTTACTCATTTGCTTTACAAAGTGTGCCTTGTTGTGGCTTCAGAAGAAATGAAAGTTTGAAGTGGTTAGAGAAGAAAGGCTTTGGGGCTGGTGCGTTCCAGGCAGGGCGGAGGGGCAGGGGCTCTCCAGCCCGGCTTGTTTGTATTTGTTCTTGTCTACTCACAAGATCGCTAAACACACATTTAACAAGTGGTGAAACTGTCTAACCAGGCTGATCCCTCCCAGGCTTCCTGGGAAGAGCCCTGGCACATTAGCATCGCTGGGGGAACGGGAGGGGGGCACAGCCCTTTTGGTGTTGTGGGGCTGAGGGAAAGGCTCCTTGTGCAGGCCAAGGAGCAAACAAAGGCGTTGTGTTCCCCGAGCCCTCGGGCCTGGCCCCGGGGGAAGGACAGGGCCTCCCTGCTTCACCAGCCTCTGTTTTCCCATCCTGGCTCTTGATGCTGTAGCTCGGGTGCAGCCTCAAGGGCACCCGTGTCCTTCCAGTGCCTAGAGACCAGAATGGGGCTGGAAGTCAAGAGCCCAGCTGCCCACCGCACTGTTCACACAGACCATCCTGGTACAGACAAAGACACCTCACCTTGTCTGCATTGCCCTCTCCAGATGTGAAACACCAGAGAGGAGCAAACCTTTGTCCATCAACACATCATCGCTCACTGCTGCTCCTCCGTCCAGTGAGCGCCCAGTGTGCTGGCACCAGGATGGGTGGGGAAACTCAGTCACATCAAGGGCAGCCAGGACTAAAGTGCTGGTGTCTGACACAGTCCATTGGGATGCTGATTCTGGAGCAGAGGTTGATCCTGTCCCTGGCCATCACCCAGCCCCACTCACCAGAGCCACCTTATGCATGGTGTTCACGGCTGCATGTTTCAGCCTTTCCCTAGGCACAGGCTCATGGGGACAAGCATCATCTTATGGGGCAGGAGCTCTTGCTGGGACAGCAGCACCCCTGAGCTGTCCCAAGCCCCATCCCATGGTGTTTCCACAGCTGCCCAGGCGGAACCGCATTCCTGGCTGCTGGAACAGACCTGCTGCAGGGCAATAGGTGTGAGGACACAGCGCTGGCGGGGTGGCGAGCACAGCACCGAGGTGCAGGATCTGCCCCGTCCCTGCCTGGGGAAGGGTGAGGCACCGGGTTTGTGGGAAAATGTTGTTTCTCCCTCCCCTGGCCTGCCCCAAGCCGTCGCTGGGCCGGCTCTGAACTGCGGGGGCCGGGGAAGCAGGGGGGGAGTCAACAATTGTGGTGCCTCTGGCTTGGAGCACAGCCACGGCAAACAATCCTCTCCTGGCTGCCCTCCAGATCTGACAACACACGGAGGTGATAGCGCATTCCTACCTACACGCTTTCATCCCCCATCACCTCCCGAACGCCCTGCCTGACTCTGCTGCCTGTGATGAATCCCTCTGCTCAGCCACGGAACAAGACAGCCTGTCCACAGCGCTGCAGCCAGGAATCCCAGCCAGCATCCCTGCGAGGCCTCCGCTTTTGCAATTACAGCTGTGGGTCTGGCAGCCAGTGGTGGGACCTGAGGTTAGGGAGGTGATGTTGACTGAAGATGTGCGGACAGGGCATTCCAGGCATGCACGGGGTTAAACCAGAGGTGTCAGTTCATGGGGAGGTAACAGATAAGTCCTGCTCCTGCTGCCTCTGGCTCTGCAGAAGCCTTGCTCTCCCTCCCACATTCCAGCTGCTGCAGCTTTTCACAGCTGGCTGCTCTCTGGGGACATTTCCCAGAGCTGAGCAGGAGGGAGGGGAAGGAGCAGGACGGGGGGGGGGTTGGTGTCTGGTCTGACTGTGCCCCCCCTCCAGGGAACCTTGGGCGGGAGCCCTTCACCCCCAGGAGTGGGCTTGGCACCGCCAAACCTGGGCAATCCCAGGTCCCTGGCAGGGATCCACCCTCAGCCCTGGCCGGGAGAGTTTTTCCTGCTGCAGAGACAGGACATCAATCTTTGCAGCTCACTTATTCCTTGGCCTCTGAAGCAGGGTAGCCAATTAGTGCTGGGTGTGATGGATGGCTTAGCCCCATCCTCGTGACACCCATCCCCTGGAAACGGTTCCCACCACCAGAGGCACAGGCAGCAGGAGCAGGGACAGCTCTCACCAGCCTCCAGCCCCTGAGGGTCTCACAGGGGTGCTGGGCCTGGGGACAAGCACTGCAGCAATGCTCGCTGAGCAACCAGAGGCTGTGCAGGAGGGGAAGCAGCCCTCGACACTGGGCCAGCGTTCATCATTCAGGGCTTGGGGAGAGATTTCCTCTAATAACTCCCTGGCTTGGCTGTGGCAAAGCCTGTAGCTCTGGGAAGAGCAGAGCGGCTTGGGGAGGAGGTTGGTCACCCAGTTTGTGGCTCTGTGCTTGGTCAGGCTTTGCGGAATAGCTTGCGTGGCTGCTCAGTGAGAGGCAAGGAGGTGGCAGAAACCCCATTTTTGCTCTTAGACCCCATCTCCCCTTCCCCAGCATCATCCCCTGTCCCACTCTCTGCTGCAAGACATGGGTGATGCCTACGAAAACCCAGCTTCCCTCGCACGCAGCTTCACCCTTCCCTGTGACCTCCATTCAAACGATCTCGAGGGGTCTCAGCACCATCCCTGCATCCATCCTGGGTGGTTCAGATGGACCTTGGGATCTCCCAGGGCTTGCCGGTGGCCATTATAAATGACTCTCTAGAAGCACAGGCTGGAAAATGGATCTGATTACAGGAGAAGTGGGTTTCGGCCCCTCTCTGTTCATAATGAAGTGTAATCCTAGAGAAACATGTTGCCAGTTACACTTCAATTGAACCCAGATAATGACACTTGAACAAGAAGGCTTAGTCCAGGAAAGACAGAGCCTGGACAGTGAATTCCTTTCTAATGGAGACGAAAAGTGTTCCTCCGTGGCAGTCTGGGCTCCGCTTGGTTCGGGCTCTTTGTGGTATGTGCAAGAGCTTGAAATAACCAGTCTCTGGATCCCATTTAAATGGTTTTATCAGTGGAAAGGGTATTAATCTCTCAAAAACACATGTTTATGGGAAGTTTAGTTTGGAGATAAATGTATTTTGAAGTGAAATCACTTTGGAAAGGAGAAGTGGGTCTCAAACTTGCTAAAATAACACTAATTCTGCTTCAAAGTAACTCCACTTTGAAATGTGAGCTAATAACAGCTCGGTTTCTTGACCACTTATAGGGAAATCAAAACATCCAACATTACATAAACCAAGTGCCATATCCTAAAGCAAATGCTTTATTCTCATTCAGGGGGGTACAAACGCTTCCCAGACCTCAGATTTCCACCCCAGCGCGGGGTGGCTGGACCAGGGCTCCGTTCCTTCACTTGGGGAGGGAGGAGCAGGAGCACCCGGCCCCAGCGCTGATGGGCTGTTATCACCGCCACGGTCTCTGCAACAGGCTTTGGGAAACCCACGTGGTGCCAGATCCCAGCGCCGATTATTTTATGGTGTTTTTTTTTTCCAACTAAAAGGCGTTATTTTTGTACTGTGAACTTCCACTTCAGTGCTCTCCCGCCTCCCCTCTGCCTCCCCCCCGCCCCAAACCCCCCCGTTATTGATGCCTTGGGGGATTTTAGCAGCACAGGACTCTGAAAACCAGCCACAGCCTCCTCCTGCAACCTCAGGGAAGGCGAGATGCTCTCTAGGAGCCAGGCTGTGGCTCGGAGTTTCCGGCGTTACGGGATGAGACAAGAAAACAGCGATTCACCCTGGTGTCATAAAACCTAACATCGTGTTTGGTTGGTTTGGTTTACAGGGTAGGTGGTGGATGCCCCTGCAGTGCCATGAGCTGGCACTCGAAGATGCTCCAGGGCTGGGAGCTGAGCTCCTAGTGGGACCAGGACCCATTGCAATGGTCCAGCATCATGCTGGACCCATCCTGATGCTTCCAACAGTAGTGCCACCACTGTTGTCCTGTCCCTCAGGGTTTAATGGCAGCGGAGGGCTCTTTGCACAACGTCCTCAAACATCCCCGTGCTTTCAGGGAGCTGGTTTCCATCTGAATCATGAGCCTCCGAGAGTGCCTGCGCCCAGCGCGGGGCAGACATGTGTGTGCGTGTGGGGCTGGATGTTGATTTTTCCCTGAAACAACTCAAGGCTTTATCAGTCCCATCTCTTTCCCACGGTTTTCTGTTGCCAGTGAGGTCACTGGTCCCTTTAAACTGGGGCTGAGGCCAACGTGCGGCGGGTGGAAGGGGGGCGGCGGGGACATGAGACGGTTCACACAGACTGTTCCTTTTACAGGAAGACTTGGGATTTCGACCAGCGAGCGGGAGGAGGCGGGAGGGGGGGCCTGGGAACCTGGGCCGCGCAATCCGTCACTCCCGGCGGATGGTGCCTCATTAACCCGTTCACCGGGGGGCCGGGGCGCGGCAGGGTGTGGAAAGCGGAGGGCGGGCAGGGGAGGGGTTGGTCCTGAGCAGCTCCTCCGCGTTAGACCGGGTTGCGGCTGCACTCGCTGCCCCGAGGACGGCGGGAGAAGGAAGGAAGGAAGGAAGGAAGGAGGGAGGACGGACGGCGGCGGCGGCGGCGGCGGCGGCGGTGGTGGTGGTGGTGGTGGTGGTGGTGGTGGTGGTGGTGATTGAGGGCAGCCAAGCCGAGCCCGTCCGGTGCCGCCGGCAGCATGAAGCGGTTGTGCGAGGAGAGCTCCTCCGACACGGAGTCGGACGGCACTATCGACGTGGGCCGGGAGGAGGAGTACCGGTGAGGGCTCGGGGTCGGCGGCGGAGTTTGCGGGGGGGTCCCAGCACTGGGCACGGCTGCGGGCACGGCTGGAGGGCGGCTCCGTTCACCTCGGTTAACCCCGCCGGGCCGGGCCGGGCCGGGCTGGTACTGCCGTGGACAGGAAGGGCAGGGGGGACCAGGTCACCCCAACCTGCGTGTATGGGGAGACCGGGCGGGGGAAGCCCCGTCGCGACGCAGGTATCGAAGCTGTTACGAGCTGATTGAGCTCAAGGAAGCGCCTCGCTAAAGCCAGAGCAAAAGCTTTCCCCTGCGGGGGGGGGGGGAGAAGGGCAGCTCTGAGCTCCCTTGGCAGCAGCACCCCGAGCACAGGCGCCCACCGGGTGCTGCTGCAGCCCCAGCGATCCACGGGCTCGCAGGGAGCGGGGAAGAATCCGGGAAGTTTTGCATGAGAAACGCTTCAGCTCTGGCGATGCATTTGTAATGCACCAGCTGGGGCTTTGATCTTAATTAAGAGGGAGCCCGGCCGGGGAGAGCTGCCCGGCTTTGAGCTGCGCTTCCAGTACCGCAGTTTCCGTCCCATCGCTGCTGAGCCGCGGGTTCGGCTCTGGGGCTTTGCTGCTTGAGGAGATAGTGAGGAAATAGCGAGCACAGGACCCCTGCATGGTTCTCAGGTCGTGCCCTCCTGCTTTGCCAGCTCCCCTGGCAAAGGGCATCCCTAGCAGCTCGGCTTCTCACGCTGTGCCTGCCGTGACCGGGCTCTGAGCACACAGACGGTGCTGGCGATGAAGGAAGGGAGCTGTGACTTGTTCTGCTCCAAAAACCCAGCTGCTTTTGAACTCTTGTTTCAGTAGCCAAGTATCCCCCTCTCTCCCTTCTCGTTCAGTGAGTCCCCAGGTTAGTTCATTCCCTTTTGCTGCTTGGTATCCCAAGCAGAGAAGTTGCCCTGCCCGGTGCCAAGTTACCATTCTCATGGGGCTAAATTCAGGAGTCTGCTTCTCGCCGACGCAGTCGTAGCAGAGTCTGAGAAGTAACGTCCTGCACCAATTCACTGACCCCTTAGGCAGCTTCCAAGCGCATCAATGTTTAAGCTACCTCCCTGCTGCATGTGAAATAGTGCAGCACTGAGTCTACACTATCCTGATGGATGGAATGGAGGGATTGTCATCTTTCAGTGAATGGTTAACAATGAATTGATCTCTCTGGTGCTGCTAAGACGTTTACCTTGTCATGGAACCAGGCAGTGCTGTGAGCTGGTGTTTGTGTACGTGTATATCACTGCTTGTGCAACACCAACACACCACCAAAAGAGCTGTTCCTGCTTTGATGGGGCTGGGTTCTTTGGGGTTTTGCTTCTTGTTCTGAATCAACAGCCAAAGTTGTGCTGTAAGTTATAAAATTGAGCAGAGAGCAACACAGCAATTCTAATCATCAGAACATCGTGAGGGTGTCTTTTATGTGGTTCAAATCTGTCAAGCATATTTTGAAAGCATATTTTGCAGTGAGCTCAGTCTTTATATCCACATCTGGAGCCGCAGCTCACAGAGAGCGGCACGTTCAACAGCTCTGCAAGGAGTTTCAGAACTCCCTGTTACAGCTCCTTGAGTGAGCGTTCCACATTCCTGTGTCCCAGGCAGCTTCGATACCGACTCCTGGCACAATACCTGACCCCAGAGCCCGTTTTCACATCATACGTGCTCATCCTATGTGTGCTTATGTATGTTGGCAACACATGTTGGTGCTTGTTGGAGCCAGCCAGCACCTCTGCCCAGGGAAAGCCCACCCAGCAGGCATTCAGACAGCTGCCTATGGAGGGGAGTGAAGAATGTGTTACTTCATCTGAGTGTGTCAAACCAGCCCTGAAAGCACCTTGCCTGCAGCCAACAGAACCTATTTCTAATGGGCTGAGCTGGGTCTGGTTTTTGGCTTGCTGTGCAGACAGCTCCGTCCATGTAGAAACATCTTTAATAGGCTCCTGTTAAAATGCCCCTTCCCAGATGCATGTCTCTGATGGTCCCTCCTCAGCGCCAGGCTGGCTATGGTTGCTGTTAACATCCCTGCACCAGGTTCCATAAGGCACAGGAACAGTGCTAAACCAGGCCAGCTTTCCAGAGGGAGAAACCCTGCCTGTTGAGATGGAAAGTGGCCCTGGGCAGCCTTCCCCTGCAGTGGAGTGGCTTTGCTCCAAGGAGTTTCCCACGCCGGGTTATCCATTGTTGTGGAGTCTTCACCTCTGCAGGCACCCGGGGATTGAACTTTGTCTCCCTGTGCCTGTCTAGTGCTGACCTTTGGTGTCTAACCTCACCCGTGCCCACCAGGCACAAGACAGTCTGTGGGGGCCCTTCTTAGCCTGCTCCTCCCATGTCCCTCGGGCAGAGTTGTCAGCCAGCAGGCAGGGTCCCTGCCCCATCACCTCCTGCTGGGTGCTCCCCTGCCCAGCTCCTGGCTCCTCTCTGCCTGATTTGGGGTTATGCAGAATATCCCTGGTGCATTCAGAACATCACAGCCTATTCCAAACCCTGTGGTTTGTGAAGTGACTCTCCAGGAAGCCCTCAGAAACCACATAAACTCTGCCGTTAGCCTCACCCTGAGGAGCAGCCAGCCCTTCGCTGCTCCTGGGTGGGAGCTCGGGGATGCGCTGGTGCTGTCGCAGCTCCGAGAGGCAAAGCCCTGCAGACAGGGCAGGCTCAGACATGAGAGCTGGGAGATTCACACATGGAGAAGGAAAAGGCCACGACTCCAGAGCTTGGATCGCTACTTTTCCAGCCCCATGGAGATGCCGGCACTGGCTGAGATGGAAGGAGACGAGTGCCTGGTAGCAGATGGACAATTTGGTGCAGAAATCTGTCCCAGGCTGGTGGGAGACTTGGAGTGGGATTTGAGTCTCTGCTTGGCTCCCCATCCCCAATTCCTGAGCTCTGTGTTGTGGGTAAAAATGAGATGGGAACCACAGAAGACATTATTCAGGGAGGGGGGAAACTGCAGATGGCAAACGTGTGTAAAGCACATGTGCGAGAGAGGTCCCTCTCCAGCTAGCATGAGAAACGAATCCCTCTTCTTCCCTTCCAGCCATGTTTCCAGGTCTGTGTCTCCCACTACGACATCTCAGATACAAGCCAGGAAGAAGAGGAGAGGGGTGAGTCTCATTTATGTTGCCCAGGGTGGTTGTGCTATGTCTCCCAGGGGAGCTAGGTTGTTTGCAAGGGCTCCCTGTGACATCCTCTGCATGCAGTGGGCACGTCCTTACTGTGGGAACACAGTGGAAAATGAACTTCACAGTGTTCCTGCTCTATCTCCTGTGAAATTCTCCCCACAGCCACACAGAGACTTACTTTGAGGAGGTTTGGCCTCAAATTTGGCAGGAAAGGGTGGGGATGGGATGGAGGAGCGTTGTTTCACTGTGGTTATCACAGCAGTCAAGGTTTCTGTGCTCAGTTTTTGCACCAAAACCACTTACATGGCCCTGTTCTAAGCACCTCTCCCAACCTGCCTTAGCTGGTAACAAGCTGTGAAGCTGTGGCCATAAATGACCCTGGTTTCTTCTCTCCCCTTGGGAATCTCCTGCAGATCATTGAGAAGCGGCGCCGGGACCGGATCAACAGCAGCCTCTCGGAGCTGCGGCGCCTGGTGCCCACCGCCTTTGAGAAGCAGGTGAGTGTGTCCCTGATTCCCACCTTTCTTCGCATCTGGGCTGTCTGTCTTATCATCATCACTGCAGGGACTACGTAGGTGGTGAAAGTGGGTGGCAAAACAATATTCCCAAGTATTCAGGAGCCCTGGGGAGGATAAAGTCAATCCAGGAAGTGTTTTGGATAAACCAGATATGAAGATGCCCAGAAATGGGCTTTTACAATTTGCATCTGGGCACCTTAGGAGGGATGTAAAAACCAGAGCCAGTGTTCTGGGTGGATGCTTTGCTCCATCTGAGTGCTTCTGGACTTCAGGAAGGTTTTGGAGGGGAGTGGTCACTGGGCAGCTCCCGAGAGGCACAAAACCCCAGACCATAAAATGATGAAGTGCTCTTTTTCCTGCTCCCAACACACAGGGGTCTTCCAAGCTGGAGAAGGCAGAAATCCTACAAATGACAGTAGATCACTTAAAAATGCTTCACGCTACTGGAGGAGCAGGTAAGAACTGCACGTGTGTGAGGTGAAGGCAAAAACTGGAAGGGAAATTCCCCTTCAGCCTCGGCACCAAGCAGTATCTTGATGCTGGCGTGCCCAGCTGACACCAGCCGGCACCAAACTGACTGCTGCCCTGTCTGTTTCCCAAGGGAAATGCCCTTTGAGGGATGTTTCCATGCATCCATTTGGCAGACAGTGGTATATGGGATGGCCAATCCCACAGACCCATGGGGATGGTACCACTGTCACTGTCACACACTCTGCTAAAAGCAGTGCAGCCAGGGTCGTGCCTGGTCCTGCTCTGCTCACAGAAAAGTGGTATTGAGCTCTTTACCTCCTCCTGGGATACATTTCCTGCAGAGGCTGGATTCTGCATGGGGACTCTGCAAATAAACAAGGCTTTTTTCCCTCTCTTCCTCTTTTTGTGTGTCTCTTGGTTGTTATAAGAAGAGAGAGGGAGCCCTGTGCAAAATTCAACAAAGGTCTTATTTGTACTGAGACCTCAGTACAGACCCTCTGTCCTGTTCCAGTTAACAGGATGGAGATCACAGCTCCAGTAAAGAAGCCTCTGGCTTGCTTACCACCCGGTTTTGGCTTGCTGGGGACATTGCTGGCATCCAGGCTTTGGTTCAGAGCTGTAACTTGGTCTGGAACATTTGTTTAGATATTCAGTTTGACTGCACTGCAACAAAGGGCTGTATTGTCACGAGAGACCCCGTCAAGCAAAGTGGTCCAAACGCTTCAGTGCTGTGACATTCTCTGCTTTATTGCTGATCGTCTTACGGAGCTGCAAGTAGGGAGCTGAAGCCTAAAAACCAGCCGTGGGTTGCATTTTATCCTGTTAATTTCTGTGGCTTTGAGCTTTCTTGGCCCAGTGGTTTTGGTCTGCCACTGTCCCGTGTCCTTCAGCCGGATATGTGCTTAAATGAAGGGTAAAAATTGGGACCTAGGCAGAGGAAAATGGTGCTAAGCTGAGCATGGGGAGACCCAGCGTCCCACCAGTCTGCAGGACCAGAGATGGTCTATTTGCAAAGACCCAGTGCCCATCTGGCCCACAGACCTGTCTCCAGCAGCGATAGTCCAATAGGAAAAATTCCTTCCTGAGCACAGTTAATGAAACCTCTTACTTGTCTCATATGCTGGAGTAAGAGGCTTCATGACCTTGGCAGTTCTATCCCGATGAGATAACCACAGATGCTATTCTCACGCATGCAAATGTCCAGTCCTGGACACCCACTTGGCTGGCTGTGTCAGGAATATCACCCGGCAGCAAAGTGCCTCAAGTGAAATACACAGTGTGTTAGAGAGGGTAGTGAAATCCAAGCACATTCCTGAGCTCCGCATGGACTTCTTCTCACTGCTTCCTCTCCCTACAGGCTTCTTAGATGCTCGAGCTCTTGCCGTGGATTACAGGAGCATCGGCTTCCGCGAATGCCTCACTGAAGTTGTCAGGTACCTGGGCATCCTTGAGGGTCAAAACGCCACTGACCCCATACGGCTGCGCCTCCTCTCCCACCTGAATAATTATGTGGCAGAAATGGAGCCTTCGCCTGTGGCCACTTCGCTCCTGCCCATCCAGACGTGGCCGTGGTCCTTCCTCCACAGCACTGCTGGCCCCGTGCAGATCCCCAGGAGGGAGGCTGCTCCCGCTCCGGTTGTTTTGACTGCATCTTCCCTGGCTTACCCCAGCCCTGCTGTGAGACCAGCCCCGCTTCGCCGTGTCCCCGGCGACATGCTGCCATCCCGCCGAGGCTTCCTGGCCAGCAAGATGGGCTCTTCCAGCCGCAGGGCCCGGGGTGCAGGCTCATCTGCAGCTGTAGCAGCCGTGCCCAGGATGCCAGCACCAGCGGGTGCATTGAGAGAGGGCTCATCCAAGAGCAGCCAAATCGCCACGTTCCTCTTCTCACCAGCCTCCGCCGGCATCCCCATGCCACCGGCTTACACAGCACCTCCTGCCTTGGGCGCTGCCACGCAGGGACCTGGGATCAGGGTTGGGACATCGAGGATCTGCCGCTCCTGGGCGACTGAAATCGGAGCTTTCTGACCCTCCCATTTGGAGACGGGAATTCTTCAGCACTCATTGCCTACAGGCCTAAGAACAAACTCAGCTGAAAAGGCATCTTTCCTGCTTTGCAAAAACCAAGGATCCATAAAGAAAATCCTCTTTACTCTTCCCTCTCTCCTCGCACCACCTTTCCTGCCTCACCATCACACGTTCTCTCCCTCATGATGCCAGCAAACAGGAATCACATACAATTTGATACACCTGTCTGCACGCAGCTACCCCCAGATCCTTCCAGCTACAGCAGAAGGGGCACATGCAGATCCCAGCCCTGTTCCACCTCCAGCAAACCACTCTGCAGAGCCCTTTGGAAAAGAGCTAGCCTTGAAATACTTTTATTTCCCTGGGGGCCCTGAGCTGCCAGACAGACTTGCTTATGCCGTTGCCCTGCGATGTGTCCCCCAGCTGCAGCACCTAATGTGCTTCCCTTATCCCCAGCACTGCTGGCACCCCAGCTACAACCCCCCCAGCTCCCTTAGTGAACTGCCTGCCTGTTAATCCCCATGCTTTCCTCACTGCATTACAGCTTTCCCCACTTATGTGCCCTTAAGGTGGAGTGAGGCAACAGCTTAACAGAGCTTGTTCCCACAGCCGGGCTGGAATTCCGCCGGATTCCCTGCACAAACCATGCAGGAGCAGCCGGCCAGGCCTGTGCAGCCCCCACTCTGCACTGAGGTGTGAAGAGACGAGCCGGAGGATTTCAAAGGGATGTCAGTCACGGAGGGGAAGGCGCTGATGGCCAAAGTGAGAAGAAAAGGCCTTTCCCTTTGCCAGTATCTCCTCCATCCCCTGCTGAACAGCTGTGACTGCAAAGGGGGAGAATGGGTCAGAAGGGCCTGCATTTGAAGTGCCTCCCTTGTTCTCTCTTAGCCCTGCACCCCCCCAGGCTTTCCTCCTGTTTTCTTCAGCACTGTGTTTTGGTCTCACATTGCTCATTCCTCTCCCTGGGCCAGGACCAAAGCCCACTGAGGTTTCACTGCAAACCTTGGCAAGCCCTGGGGCTGCACTTGTCCCGAGTCCCAGGAGATTTTTCTGCCTTGGCCTGCGTGCCCCAAGGTAACTGACACAGCAGATGCTGCTCCTCCAGTGGTCCTCCCCTCCTCTCCTCTAAGCAGAAAGGCACAGGGGCCACCCTGCTCCTATGCCACATCCTGAACTCCCGTAGTGTCCAGGACAGGAAGTCTCAGTGCTCCTACTTGTCTGAGCAGCCCCTGCTCCTGCATCTGTGCCTTGACTTGCTGGGATGCACAAGCAGAATAGCCTGGACCCAGTTGCATGCCCGTGCCAAGGAGTCTCACCCCCCTCTACAGCACTGTGACAATAAAAGAAGGAAAAGTATGGAGAGGTCAGTGGAAAGAAAATAAAGAGGGAGTTCTCTCTTGAATGGGAGCGGCTCTCCCCATGCCTCAGGTCAAACACGCAGCAGCTGGTTAGACTGTGGATGAGCTGGTGTTTGCCTTCCTGCAGATTGCATCTGTCATGTGCATGGCAATGTGTCTATCTGCTATTGTTTGGGAAGTGAGTGCCTCCCAGTTGTTTTGATGGAAGTCATCACACAACACACAGAAAAGCCTCGGCTGCTTCTCCCCGCCCTTGTCCTGAAGTGCCAGGAACAGCGTATTCCTTGTTAACGAAGCCAGAGGAGGTCCTCATGGACCCCAGTTGTTCCTGCAGCTGGTCGGCACACTCGAGCTCACAGCAAGTAGCCCAGCCTCACTTTACACTGTGGAGAGCTGTTAGATTCACGAGCTGTGACATCCAGCAAAGGTGTCAAATAAAGTCTTTGAAACCCCTGTCCTGGTTGTGAATGTAGTGTTGATGTGACTCTGTTCTGCTCATCTGGCCTGCTCCTTCTGCAGCAGGTGAGCTTGTGTTCCTTAAAAGCTTCAGAGAAGGTGAGGTGGGGCTTGTCCCTGCTGGTCATTTTATAGCTGCTGCCCTCTGGTCCCCTGACTTTTGACTTTGCAAACCATTCTGTGAGTCAGACTTAGCCGGAGAGGCAGCAGCACTTGCACTCAGACTGGCAGCCATCTGTGGGTTGAGAAGGAATGATTTCATTTAGCAGCATCTACAGAAATATCAGTGGCCAAATGGGGTCTGGTGGAGCCCGGCAGCCAGGCGCCTCAGCCTCCTGAGCCTTTGCAAGCAGGAGCAGAATAACCCCGGCTGCATCTTGCTGTTGGGAAATGCTTTGGGCTGAACAAAGAGCCACAGCTGAGAGCTGCTCTGTCTTGAGGAAAAGACCAGCAAATGATCCTTCTCGTGAAAGATGCTGGGAGAATTTTGTGGGGAATGGTGGGAATTCGACTTCCTTTCCCATAACTCCTTCTCACTCCAAAATGCCTTTCAAAACCGCCCATAAATCCCTGCCTTAAGTGCTGTGTTGGGAATTGCTGGAAGGGAGCAACTGCAGCTGTGATGGAGTAATGTAGCATCCGTCTGGAAGGGGAGAGAAACTTCAAGAGCAATAATAGGGCCATTGATGCCGGGTTGTCCTGCTGGTGCCTGGGCTGCCCTGACCCGGCTGGAGGCAGTGGTGGGAGCTCAGTGCTCTGGTGTGGCCTTGGCTGGGGAGAGCAGCGGAATTGCCCTCGCTGTGGGAGGCAGGCACAGACCAGCCCCGCGGGCTGCGCTGCTAAACCAAAACAGAGGCACTGGAACAAAACCACTTCCTGATCTCTGCTGATCAAACGGGAGCCGGAGCGGGTGGGAGGGCATGGGTTCAGGCCCGTGGGGTTTTCTCCCCACAGCACCATGGTGATTAGAGCAGTAGCCCGGGACTGGAGCTTAATTTTTTTTCCCAGGGTCTTCTTCAGCCTAAACGTCTGCTCTAACACATCCTGGCAACTTTTGATCTACCCTGTAGGGGAAATCCCCAAACTCTCCGTGCACTCTCTTCATCCTTGTTCTTCAGGCAAAGGAAAACATAATGAAGAGGCCTATGGGAATGTGTGGGCTGGCCCCGTGGCATGCAGCGCTCTGGAGCACGGCTCCAGCTCCCACAGCGGCGAGGCTGGCATGAAACAGGGTCCTGACGAGCCAGCCTTTGCTGCTGCTCGGAGGGCACCAGGCCACTTCCAGGCTGCAGGAGTTCTGTTGTGCAGGGCGGGTCGGGCTCTCCCGAATTCCCCTGCATGGCAAACGGTGCTTACCTGGTGCTCCTGCCCGCTGCGGGTGCCGGCTCCCTCCTGCCAGCCTTCTTCCACTCGTGGTGCAATCCCGGCCTGCCCTCTGCTGGTGAAATGCCAAGGCTCAGGAGGAGAATTCCCAAAGCAGGGTCAGGGTTTGGTCGAAATCTTGCCACCCGCGTTGAAAACCGGATGCTGTCTCGTGAGGACCGGCAGGGATGAGGCACCGTTCACATACACGGGAGCAGAGCGGCTTGCGAGGGTGATGGCTCTCACACAGCATCATCGATGGGGACACACGGGCAAGATGAAGACATCAAAACCTTCACTCTAGGCACGGCTGAAGGTCTTGAGAGGGCAAACTGGGAGGCTCCTGTTGGTCATCGGGGGCAGCTGCCCTCTTGTGTTGAGGGTACCAAGAGGAGTGGGGTCCCTGGGGCAGTTTTGGGCCCTCGTCAGCAGAGGATACCCCCAGGTCATCACTTTGTGCTAAGAGAGAGGACACAGTTGTCTGCATGGTGTCCCCTGGGAGGGGATGCGAATGTCAATGATGGTTCAAATAAAAGCCATTCTCAGCGTAGCCACAGCAGGGCCTTGCAGCCAAAGCTGTGTTTTGTCTTTAGCTACTCCAAACTCCTGCCACAGCCAAGCCGCTTGTCTCAGCCTGGGGTTTCACAGCTCAGGAGATGCTGGGCTGTGGAGGACCAAGTGTGATCCCAACAGTGTTGCATCCCAGCACCGCTGGGAAGATCAGCTCAGGAGAAGGATGATTTGCATCTGAAGAAAATAACCTGGACCAAAAATAGTGCAGAATAGTACAATTTGCTTTGCTATTGTTGCTTTTTATTTTGTTATTCTCCATTATTCCACTGTAATGAAGGGATAGGTGTCATATCCCTTATATTATGTCATCTCCCACTTTTAAAGCATATTAAAGGCAAGGTCATGTAGAATCAAGAAGTCACAGCAGACCAGCCTCTGCAGACTTTCCTAGTCCCCCTTAAGAGGACATCCATGTGCCCAAAGGTCGTTGATGAATCACCAAATCCCATGCTGCTGCATCCTCACGCTCTGCTGAAGATGCTGGAAACAGATCATTCCGGGTCTCCTCAGAGCTGGATCCCATGAGGATGAAGCTGTGGGACAGTGCAGGGGAGGGGGGAATCCCTCCCTTTTTGCAGTAGATGATGCTGTGATTTATTCAGTGCTCGGAGCTGTTCAACCCTCACCCTGGAAGAGCGAGTTTTCCACAGGGACCCTCGGTCCTGCGCCAGGGCAGCCCCTGATGGGAGTTGGTGCAGGAGCTCACACTGATGCTCTGGAGAGGAGGAGGCTGTGGGAAGAGCTCCAGCCACGGCCGCTCATCTCCCTGCCATCCACACCTCCAACACCGCAGCTTGAAGCAGAGACAAAAATCATCCCAGAGGAGCTGTTTGCTTCCTTGGTGTCTTCCTCTGCTCATCCTGCTCCTTGTCCCCATCAGCCAACACTGTCCTGTCTGGTGGTGGGATTGAGCTGCCCTGTGAGACATCGGCATGCAGGGGATGGGATGGGAAACACCCCCAAGCTCACCCTTCACGGTGCTGTGGCTGTGGGTGCGTGTCCCCCCATGCAGGATTTCACCCTCAATCAAGCGCTGAGCAGGGACAAGGCTTTGGTATTGCTCAAGGGGCCATGGGGTCAGGACATGGCCTGAGCTATAAACCTGCACTGCTGCCTCCAAACACCGCCCGGGGGCTGCTTTCTGTGACAGCCACAGAGATCTGAAGGATTATGAAGCCAGGCTGAGGACATTGGGGCTGTTTGGCTGCATGGGGACAGCAGCTTCCAGTGTCTGAGGGGGGCTACAAGGATGCTGGAGAGGGGTTCTGCATCAGAGACTGGAGCAACGGGACAAGGGGTGATGGGTTCAGACTGAAACAGGGCAAGTTCAGGTTGGAGATAAGGAAGTTCTTCCCTGTGAGGGTGCTGAGGCACTGGCACAGGGTGCCCAGAGAAGCTGTGGCTGCCCCATCCCTGGCAGTGTTCAAGGCCAGGTTGGACACAGGGGCTTGGAGCAAGCTGCTCTAGTGGAAGGGGTCCCTGCCTGTGGCAGGGGTTGGAGCTGGAGGACAATCAGGTCCTTTCCAACCCAAACCATTCTATTAAGCAGCTGTTGTGTTTATTTCTTGGGCTGGTCGCTGGCTGGGGCGAGGCGGACACCCCCGAGAGGGGAAGGTGGCCGTTGTGAGGGGCTGGGGTCTGAAGCAGAGCACCCGGCCTCCAGCAGCATAGCACTGAGGGTTAAGTGTTCACCGTGAGGGGACAGAACTTCCCCAAGGGATTCCTGCACTGGAAATAAACGGAAGCGCAGCCTGTCCTGTGGCACACAAGGAATGCCACAGGAGCGAAGGTGACTGCAGAGCGATGCCGCGGGGCCGCCATGTCCCTCATGAGGGTAGCCCAGCGCCCACCCCAAAATGGCGGCCGGCACCCGCGAGCCCCCTCAGCGCGGGCTGGCCCCGCCCCGCCCCGCCCCGCCTCAGGCCGGGCGCGCTGCGGTCCTCCCCCCCGCTGGGGTCGCTGCAGCGGGCGGCGGCGGCGCGCAGGCCGCGGGGTCGCTCCCCGCCGGGCCCCGGTGGCGGCTATAAAGGGGCGGCCGCAGGGCGTTCCGCTCTCTCCGCTTGCCGGGCCGCTGCGCGTGAGTCGGTGTCGGGCCCGGCGCCGCCGCGGGGCAGGGCCGGGGGAAGGGGTGGGGGGGGGCACGGGGAGGAGCCGGGGCTCCGGGCGAGAGCGGCTGCGGCTGCTGCGGCCCGCTCCGCTCCCTCCGGCCGCCGCGCTGCGTGCTGCCCCGGCGGAGCCGCTCTGTTCTATATATATATATATATATAAATACAACCCCAGCGGAGGAGATTTAACTGTAAATGAAAGGTTAGTATCAATATATAGTGCATAGAGGGGGCGTGTTCCTAATTTTTGCCTTTTTTTTTACCTCAGAAAACCAAACGGCCTCCGCTGTGGAGAGCTGGGGTTACATCAGGCTCTTCAAGTGAAACAAGGGGCGTGGGTTTAAGGGAGGTCGAGGCGGGTTTAGCCCAAGGGCTGTCGGTGGGAAGGCGCAGGAGGCTGCGTGTGGGTTTTGGCTTCATACCCGAACCCTGCCCTCCTGGAGGCTTAACTTAGTTCCTCTCTGGTTTCCAGGCCTCTGTGCCCCCCCTCAGCCGCTCTGTCCCCTCCTGCCACCCCCCCCTCTCCCGGGCAGTGTCTGCAGGCCCCGGCTTAGCGAGGCTTTAAATCAGGTTTTTGAGTCCGTCCGCCCCCCCCCCCAGTTTAAATATTTACCAAAAGCTCCACTTCAAGAAGCCCCAAGGCTCGAGTGAGTTCCCCGCTGGGCGCACGTGGTGGGGGAAGATGAACGCGGCTGCCAGCAGTTACCCGATGGCGTCGCTGTACGTGGGTGACCTGCACCCCGATGTCACCGAGGCCATGCTCTACGAGAAGTTCAGCCCCGCCGGGCCCGTCCTCTCCATCCGGGTGTGCAGGGACATGATCACCCGGCGGTCCCTCGGCTATGCCTATGTTAACTTCCAGCAGCCGGCGGATGGTAAGTGAGATGTGCAGCCGCATCTGTGGCTTCTTTCCTTTGCTTTTATTCACTTCTTGTTTGCTCATTCACACTTCTGTTGGTGTCTGTCACTATTAAAACGTTACAGGGTAAGTAACTTGCTAGTGACTCAAGCTGGAATTTTTTTTACTGCTTGGTGTGTGTCTGCAAGATGCACATCTTGGTAACACCTCTGATGGGTAGACCCATTTGTCTATTCTAGGTAGAAATTTTCTATTTCTATTCCAGGTAGAAATTTCTACCTATTTTAGATAGAAATCTATTTCTATGTAGACCTATCTATAAGTGCGACTATATTAAACTTTAAAGACTTGGATTTGTTTTTCACATAGGAGAATAATCTCCACTGTGTTCCCATATTTGTTTTCACATAGGTTTGGGCTATTTGTGTGCATCTCTGTGCAGTCAGTCCTAGTGAAAAAAGTTGAGAGTAGTCAGTCTTGGCTGAATGCTTAGTTCAGCCTCTGGCTGCCCACTCAACCCAATTTAATATTTAGGAGATCTGGTGGACTCCAAGTTGGTGTGCGCAGCAAGCAGCTGGATGGGTCTCCCAGTCTGGGAAGTGGTATTCCTGCATTAATGTGAAAGAAGATGCATTGTTCAGTGTGGGGGAAACCAGGCTGTCTCACATGCATGTCTCATATGTTGATTTGCTCTTGCCAGACTTTTTTTCATACCTTAAGTTGGTTCCTGCTCACATAAGTATTGTAGAGCTGAGGCAGCAGGAGCATGTGAAAGATGGGACAGAAGAGGTCACTTTGGAACACATCTTTAAGAAAAATGGGTCAGCATTTTCTGCCCTAGTTTTCAGAGCCTTTGCTTGTTGACTGGTGCAAGTTTATTGCTCTGTGCTGTCACCTAGCAGTATCTGCATGTGATGGAGACATCCAAAGGACAGATGAGAGTGAACTTTTCCTTTGAATTCAGCATCGATTCACGGCAGCACAGACTTCAGCAGCAAGTAAACTTCCTTTTAGGCTGTAGTAGCTTCTCTTGCTTTACATTTTTACCAACAGCGGCGTGGTCTGTCTGTGGCACAGGTTCATTGACTTTGGATCAAAGTATTGTGTAGATATATTGAATAACAGGAATGATACTCAAGTTGTATGCCTGCAGGCTAGCAGAGCCTCTGGGGTTGAGAAATGCTTGGATTTTACTTAGTCTGTTGTGATGATGTGCCATCCTAGGTTCCATCTTCTCTCAGGTCAGAGTACCTTCTGCATGGCCTTGCTTTGGGATGCAGGCGGATCTGATCCAGCACTTCTGATCTTTTTTTCTTGCCAGGCTGATGAAAAGCTGCTTTCCACTCCAGTGCATAATTACTCATTCATGGAACTCTCAGAAGTGCTTTTTTTTTCAGGCTAAGCAATGTATTTGTTATAAAACTCAGAGGGAAAGAACCTTAGAGCCTGATTATGTGATCTGCTGGGCCTGTCTGCTCTGACTCCCTGTTAGAAAACCACCTCAGGAGGTTCATGTGCTGTTCAGGCAATGGTACAGTTATCCTGCCTGTGTTTAGGCTATGATCTCATTTTGCAGGATAAAAGAAAGAAAAGCAAGGAGCAGAAATAAAGCCAAAAAAGAGTTCTGAGTTCAGATTAGAGGACTGTTGGGGAAATGGGATGCAAAAGTCTAGATAAAGGTCTCTTAAAGTAGACAAGACCTGTATAATACATATGTTAAAAGGGAAGAGTGGTGTGCATGCCTTAGCAGGAAAGTTCTTCACCTCATACAAATCTGAGGATATGGTGGCTTTCCAATGCATTTCAAGGTAATCTTTTATGGTAATAGGCAGGATTTTAGAGTGAGGTTGCATCATTCAGGCCTCCTGGTGAGGCAGCAGACATTTTAGGAAGTCCCAGTGCTTGAAGTGATACTTCAGCAAAGTGGTGTCCTGTTACTGCTGGGTCTTAGAAGGTCAAGAGATTTCAACCTAATCATATAGTTAATGTGGGCAAGGAGAAATACTCAAGCTCCTCCTGCCCTGATGAAGAGATCTCTTGTGAAATGCTCCTGATTTCTTCTGCTGGCAAACTGCAGTGTGTGTTACTTTGCCGAAGTGAAAACCAGCTGCTGTACTGAATGTGATGCAGGAAAACGTACACAGATAGCTTTGGAAAGGTGGTGGGGTACTGTGGGCTCCCTGAAACACACTTGAATATGAAGAGCAGAATTTCTGTTGCCAAATGCAGGAATAGGGATGATTAAAGGTTCCTGCAGGAGGGATCTGTGTTTTCTTCCAGGAATACATAATCAGAGTTGCATTTGGGCTTCATTTAACTGAATCTGTGAGGAGGTGTGGGGTGTTGCATAGCACGGGAAGGGATCTGTTTTGATTTATGGGTGACAGGAGATGCTACAAAATCCCACTTAAAGTAGTTGGGAAGCTTTGTGCTCTGAAAAATTGTAGGGAAGTTCTTGTGGACGCATTGTTAGTATGCTTCAAGTGGCAATAGGTGTTAAAGAATTTGCTGTATGATAGCTTGCATTTCCCCAGCCTTTTGTGGAAGGAGGAGTGCTTTTAAATCTGAAGAAAACAAGGGATCACTTTTTAGTGTGGCAAACAGATCTCTGGCCTTACGTCTAGAGAAAGGCCACCGAGCAAGTCATGGAGCCAGAACTCTCTCCCATGATGTGAGGCCACCAGGAGCTCACACTGTTACATCCTGAACACACTCTGTACTTCCAGAGTTCCTGTCTCTGAATTGCCTCAAAGCTGCTTGTTTCCTTTGTTTTTGTTAGCTGATGGAGAGATGCTTGACCCTGGCAGGGGCTGTGCGTTGTCTCACTGGTGTAGTCTCTGCAAAGAGGTTATTTTTAGTGAAAAGAAGCTCTGCTGTTTTCAACTGAACTTCTTTGGTGTAGTAACCAGTGAATGCTGAACACTGAACCTGTTGTACTGTGATAGGCAGATTAAGCTTCAAAGGTCTGGCTGGTTCAGGCTCAGCTGTAGTTGTTAATGTTTATTGGTTTTGACTGTGAAGAAGGGAAAGAAAAACTCATTTCGTTTGAAAGAAAAGCTGAATTTCCTTTTTCACAGCTTCCTCATGCAGGTTAATTGCATTCCAGGGTTTCATAATAATGGCACTCATGACATGACAACTCAGATAATGAAGCAGAGAAACTTTAATATGGCTCCAGAGATAAGCTGTTCTGGAAGTACAGAGAAAACAATGTTTTCCAAGCCAAGACAGAACCCAGAGCTGGGGTGAGATAAATAGCTCTGAAGCAGCAAGGTGTGCAAGTGTATGGATAAAGTTTTTGTCTCAGAGGGGAAGACAATGTAAGGGGAGAGCTGAGGGCTTCATTGCCAGCAGTGTTTTCTTCTGACTCCAGCAACCAAGAGATTTAAGCCTGTCCCTGTGCAGAGTTTCTCATGGGTGAATCTTGGGCTGTGCCTGTGGTTATCTGTGTTCATGTTGCTCAACCACAGCTGCTAATTCCAGCATTGTGTTAGCTCTGCAGCAGGGAGCCTCTAAGGCAGATTAATGACTTTGAGGCCTCAGGCAAACTGCAAGGAGTGTTCATGTGCTTTCCCTAGCTAGAAGGCTGTGGAAGAGGAATGAAAAGGAAGCCTGAAAGAGGTTAAGAGAATGTATAACGTTCTGTATGAGTTGCAGTTGAGTCCGTTGGAAGGATGACAGGAACCAGTGGGAGAGAAAGATACAGGAACTGAAATGGCTGAAACTTCGTGGCTTAAATAGAAAAAAAATGAGAAGGTGTTTGCTCAGATTAAGGAAATGAATCAGATGAGCTTGGTGTGAGTCAGCCACATAATTCATGCTGATCCTTTACAGGTTTTCTTAGGTCCTGGTGTAATGTGATTGCATTTCCACCTGTGGGTATGACAGACCTTCCTCAGATCATCCAGAGCTTTCTTGCACCCATGCTCACAAGAAGTGTCTGAGTGAATTTTAGGTGGACTATAATAATAGAGTGCGATACTAGCAAGCTATTGAAAGAGCAGGGCAATAGTATGTGCTTAAGTATGTGATGAGAAACCTCTAAAGAACTGGGAGTAGTTTACAACTAGGCTGTATCTTGGTGGTTGCTGCAGTGTTTCACAGGTCCTTCTGGTTCTGTGTCACTGCTACATCTGCTTGTCACCTTTCAGCAGGAACCCTGTTTCTGCTGCAAATGGTATATTCAAGTAGTTTGTGTCCTTGCCAACACATGCTTCTGCAGGACTGCTCCCTGCTATAAATAACCACTGCCAAATTTGACAAGCTGGACTGAGCTGCCTGCTGAAGTGCCTCTTAGGAGTGGGCTGCAGGAAGGACCTCACTTGCACTTGCACTGACTCAGAGTAGTAGCTGAGGAATCATTTTAGCATTGCGGTTAGTTGCATTTAACACCTTGCACTGAACAGAGCTGCTAGAGTCCTTGCTAGTATAACTTCCCTCCTTCTTTTATTTTTCCTGACTGCCTCAGGGATGAAGTCCAGCAGAGCTTGCCTCCCAGCTGGGCGTATGTGTGAAGGTGTACGTGGGGAAAATAGCAATAGCACCACTTCAGTTTAAAAAGCAGCAAGAAGAACATTTCAAAGCACTTGAATCATTCTGGGAAACTTCCGTGCATTAGCAGAAAGTTGATTTTGGGATAGGGAGTGCAGGAGGCTTTTGTAGGCCATGTCCCATTGGGGTTCCTAGAGCTAGTTTTGTGAAATGCTGAGTAGTGCAGCTCTGGCTGCACCAACAGAGTCACGTGAAAGAAAGTGTTTGAACTGCCATTTTCCTTGAATTTCCTGCTCCTGAAAGCTAATCAGCAATTCTCTCTGGGTGAAGGTGACTTGGAAGAACTGAGCCAAACAAATCTGGAAAACTCAGGTTCTGCCTTGTTAATATTCCTTGATTTTAATGCATGTATATCCCTCTCTTTTCCCGCTTCATGCTGGGGATTAACAGTCTGTCGTTTTCTCTGCTCGCTCCATGCTGGGAGTGTTTTCTGGCACAGAAGAGTCCCAAGCATCTCAATTTTATGAACAGGATCCTGATGTGTGTACGTAATGATCCTTTTAATATAGCAGTAGGCAGCAGAAATAGAATCGTGGAGGGGGTTTCAGTGTAGGTTAGAATGACGGTGCTGGGGTTGTTGAGTTTAGATCATTACTTCCCTGTTCATCAGATCAGGTTATAGGTTCCCCCCCACCCCCGAGTTTTGTCCACTTTTGCTGTCATCTTCAGATTGAGCAACTTAGGAATCTTTTTTTGGCCACATAAGTCAGAAGCTGCCTCATGCCTTCTTCAGCCAGCCACGTGTTCATGCATGCTCACCCTGATGCGATGGGGAGATGATCCTTTTCTCCTCATAGAGATGAGTGCGGGTGGATGTGAGCTTTGTGAGAAGCAACCAAGCCAAACAGTCGCTTTTGTTGCTTCCCTTTTTCCCCAGGGTTTCCTGTATTTACTTTCCTTCTTTGGGTGGAGCAATTTACCTTTATAATAGTTAAGACTAACTGATAAATCCCAAGCATTTTGACATTCATTTTGCTGTGGTTGTTAAAACATTAATACAGATTTAAAAGTCTATTAAGCCTATTCCACACTTAAAGATGTCTAACGACTGTGCTGCAAAGACCTCCCTTGAAACACTGAGTTAAAAAGTCATTGGAATTGGTCACCAAATGCCTCCATGAGCTGAATAGAATTCAGAGGGAATGATCACCCCCGTGATGGAAGCCTTTATTCTTTAACAAACCACAGAAATCTGTTCTTGACTTCTCTTGCAGCTGAGCGTGCTCTAGATACCATGAATTTTGATGTGATCAAAGGAAAACCCATTCGCATCATGTGGTCTCAGAGGGACCCCTCCTTGAGGAAGTCAGGGGTTGGGAATGTCTTCATTAAGAACCTGGACAAATCCATTGATAACAAGGCACTTTATGACACATTCTCAGCGTTTGGGAATATTTTGTCCTGCAAGGTGAGATGTGGTTGCTTTGTCCCATTCTGTTCTAGCGGTGACGTGATCAGACACGTCCAGTGTAGGAAGCAAAAGGGACACCTTTCACCAAGTGAGGAGTGGAGTCTGTAAAGACAGAGATGACCAAAAGCTCAGGGTTTGCTGAAGTTACCTCAGATCGGGTCATGAAGTGCACAAGTGTGAAACACAGATAATGTCTTCCTACAGCTGCTCCTTGGCAGTAACCGATTTCTATGTGCTGTGTCTGAGTGTGACAGAGGCAGAAAACATAGAACTGACATTCTGTTCTCCTTCCACGTAGGTGGTGTGTGATGAGAATGGCTCTAAGGGCTACGCGTTTGTGCACTTTGAGACACAGGATGCTGCAGACAGAGCCATCGAGAAGATGAACGGCATGCTGCTGAACGACCGCAAAGTGTGAGTGTCACAGCCAGCAGCACCAGCGAGCGCATGACCCGGGATGCATCTCGGTATTAACAGGGACACACAAGGCACTGGTTCTCCTGGCCCCAAGCCTTGGCCTGCTACCTCTCCACTACAGGGCTGGTGAGTGACCCTGCCCAAGCCATGGCCTGCTACCCCTCCATCATGGGCCTGGTGGGTTTCCCTGACCAAGCCTTGATTTGCTGCCTCTTCACTAGTGGGCTGGGGTGGGTTTCTGTGGCCAGTACTCTCCACGGCAGAGCTGGGTAGGCGTTCCTGGCCAACTGTAGGACAGGTGATTTTTCCAGTTGGTCTGTGGCCTGTTTGTCCTTCTCTTCTGCTGTCACTCTTGTCCCTATGCCCAGCTTCTACTACACACTCATTTTTTGCCTCGCTGCAAGTCACACATTGCTTTTTGCAGTCTTGAGAACAAGTTGCTTACTGGGCTTTTCCTTCTTTCTTACAGATTTGTTGGGAGATTCAAGTCTCGTAAAGAACGGGAGGCTGAGTTGGGAGCCAAAGCAAAGGAATTCACCAATGTTTATATCAAAAACTTTGGGGATGACATGGATGATGAAAGACTAAAGGAGCTCTTCAGCAAATACGGTAAATTCAGAAACACCTCTAATGCGGCTGTGAATTTCATGACCCCTGGCAGTTTAACAGGACCAGTGTCTAGTTCTGCCTGGGTCGCTTGGAAGCTGAGGAACATAAAGAGTTGATGTGTGGGTACTAGTTGTGCCAAGTGTTAGACAGGAGGCAGTGGCTGATGAGGAGATGAGAGACGGGGGGCTGAGAGTTTAGTCTTGAAATAGTTCTGTGATATTTTACTAACCATGTCCCTTGGTAACAGGTAAAACTCTGAGTGTTAAAGTGATGACAGACCCCACTGGAAAATCCAAAGGCTTTGGCTTTGTAAGCTTTGAAAAGCATGAAGATGCTAACAAGGTATGACTGGTTTTTATGCTGCTTGGGTATCTTCAGAGAAGAAAAACTTGGTTTATAAGGGGAGAATGTGAAAATGAGAGAAAACTCTGCCTCAGGCATAACCTCTTCCAGGTTTGGGAACTTAGAAGCCTTTTGCACCTTACTAGCTTGACATTAAATGGTAACTTGGCGTTTTTCCAGCTTCCTAGATCCACACAGAATATAGCGCTATAATCAAGAACATTAAGTGCTGAAGAAATATTACAGTGCAGGGTTTGAAGGGGGAAGCATCTAGAGTGAGAACATTGCTTAGAAGTGGTCTTCTCAGAGCAGCAGGCTTACTAAAATTTGGCCTTAATTTCAAGAAGAGATGGGGATAAATTCCCAAGTTGCATTAGTCCTGCAGGTAGAGTGGTGGTGTCAGTGTGGGCTCTCCTGATCCCTTCAGCTTGTCTGTAATTAGCCTGTTATTACACAGTGCAAAGATAAAGGGTCAGCCTTGGTTTATTGCCCAAAGGGCAGTGATACAGTGTGAGCTTTGGACAGCCCTGTTTTCAACAGGAATAGTTGCTGTCTCGCTTTAGCACTTGACAGTTTCCTCTTGACCCCTCTGTCCAGGCAGTAGAAGAAATGAATGGGAAGGACATCAATGGGAAGATGGTGTTTGTAGGCCGAGCACAAAAGAAGGTTGAGCGCCAGGCAGAGCTGAAACGGAGGTTTGAACAGCTAAAACAAGAGAGACTCAGCCGGTACCAGGTGAATTGTCTGTTCCTCTCCTGAATTAAGGCACCATTTTCAGTCTGTTGGCAAAGTAGACGTTGTCCTGTGACAGATCCTAGGAGTTAAAATGTAAAGGTATCTGGGGACAAAGGGGAATCAGGGCCTAGTCTAGGCAATGCAAGTGTGTAGGAGGACATGAGAAAGCAGCCAGTCTCCTTTGCTTTCAGTGGGGTTACATAGAAGGATGAGAGACAGCAAAACCCTCTACTGTTGTCACTATGGCAAAACTGGGTCATGTCAGAGATTGCATCAGATCTTTCCCAGGTCATGAGATACAGTGCTGAACTGGGGATACATGATGCAACAGAAAAGCAGAGGAAATCCAGACAAGCTCCCTTTCACCACAGTGGGACTTGTCTCTACGCCTTTGCAACATCTATTTCAGCTTTGGGTGGTATGAAGGGAACACGATGCTAAAAAGAGTGTTTCAGATAAATTACAGCTCTGGCAGATGGATGCTAACAGTCAATGTTTTTCTTTGATGTTATGAATGCCTCATTGTTCTCTCCCTTCTAGGGTGTTAATCTATATATTAAAAACCTAGATGACACCATAGATGATGAAAAACTGAGGAAGGAATTCTCACCTTTTGGCTCAATAACAAGTGCCAAGGTATTGTGGGCTTGGGGGCTATTTGGATTTTAAAGCCTGAAGAAGGAACTGTATCTGACCTGGAATTGAAGGGCAGTTCTTCTGTTCCCTGATCATTGTGATCCTGAGAACATGTGGGCTTTGGGTCTTGGTGGGATCTTACTGAAAAATTGCTTCATTCCCTCATCAAAAGAGGAGGCAGGAAGTGGGAAAAGTGCTCGTTGAAGGTGACTCCCAGTAAGCATGACATGGCATTTTCCTTTAGAGCTTGCACCAAATCTTTCCCATTCCTTACTGCTCAGTGTGGGCCTGGGGACACATGGTGCGTACAGAAAGGCAAAGTAAATCCAGGCAGGTGACTTCTCAGTGGGTACCTGCCTCTACACCTCTGCAACAGTTACATCCAACCTGCCCGAAATGTGATGTGTTAAAACGTGGGTTCGTAGCTTAAGTTCTTGTTCTGGTGCTCCACTAGCAATTGATCTTTACTGCAGGTGATGCTGGAAGATGGACGGAGCAAAGGGTTTGGCTTTGTCTGCTTTTCCTCTCCAGAGGAAGCCACAAAAGCTGTGACAGAGATGAACGGGCGAATTGTGGGCTCAAAGCCGTTGTATGTGGCACTTGCCCAAAGGAAAGAGGAGCGAAAGGCCCATCTGACCAACCAGTACATGCAGCGCATCGCTGGGATGAGAGCCCTGCCTGCCAACACAATCATTAACCAGTTCCAGCCTGCTGCTGGGGGCTATTTCATGCCTGCTGTGCCCCAGGTAAGCTGAGCTAGTGTGGATTTTGAACGCCTTGGAGCTGTGGTGGTTCAGCTGCAGTAATGTCACTGAGCCTTTCTGCGCCTATAAACAAGTAACTCCTAATGAGGGGTGCAGGCAGTGGAGTTAATTCTGTGACTTCACTGCCTAAGGTGACTTGAGTGTTGAGTCCTGGCAACAGCTGCCAAAAACATGTTGTGAGCAGTGTTTGCTACTCACTTAGGTGTTGTCTCTGAGCTTGTCTAATCTATCTTCAGGCTCAGAGCAGACCCACTTATTATGCACCCAATCAAATGGCACAGATGAGACCCAACCCACGCTGGCAGCAAGGAGGAAGACCTCAAGGTGAGAGAAACATTTTTGGCTGTATGACCTTTTTGGCTGTACTTTCCAACAAGACCAACGCGCATGCTCTCCTTGGTGTACACAACCCCAACCTGCTTCCTGTAGCTGACTGTCCTGACTTGCCAGTCGGTTCTGTTTTGAGGATTTCCCCTCATTTCTTCCATTAGGCTTCCAGGGAATGCCAAATGCCATGCGCCAGTCTGGACCACGGCCAGCACTGCGCCACCTGGCCCCTGCTGGCAATGCCCCGGCCTCTCGTGGCCTCCCTGCCGCTGCCCAGCGAGTTGGTAAGGTGTCTGCTTCCAGGCTCTCCCCTTGTCTGTGAGGGGCGAGGATGCTCTCGAGATCTGACTTCTGCTTCCAAAGATGGTTGTCAGATACAGATAACCAAAGACCATTAGACTCAATGGGCAGAGACAGCACCTGAGTCTTCCCTATTGCTCGCTGTGCATTGCAGGTCTGGGGGCAGTTGGTGCACAGCAATGGAAATCCAGATGGGTTGTTCTCCACTGGTTTGGATCTCTTTCCTACACCTCTGCAACATTTACCACTCAAAGAGGAAAAAAAGAAGGCTCTAAGTTATGGATATCATTTTCAGAGTAGAACATCTAAAAATTCTATACCCGTGAATAGTTTAGAAAGTACCTGAAGTGCCACATGTGGAATCCCTGGGTTACTCTCAGGGAGAATAGCTCGTTCCCCTGAAGTAGCCAGTTGCATTTTGCAGACTGATTCCTAAAGAAGTTCTCCTGAGCGTAGTTTGGCTTCAGCAGTTAACAGCAGGCATCCTAACTTGCACATTGCTGCAGGTGTCTGTAGATCTGGTCTCTTCCTCTCTTGCAGGAGTGGGCGCTGCAGCACAGAGCTTGGCCCCTCGCCCGCCCGTGGCTGCCCCGGCTCCCAGAGCAGTTCCTCCCTACAAATACGCCTCCAGTGTCCGCAGCCCGCACCCGGCTGTGCAGCCCCTGCAGGTACCATGAGGGGCTGGCCTGGGGACTCTCTCCACTCGCTGCAGTCCAGCAGGGTTTATGTGCATCTCAAGTGTTTCTGCAGAAACCTGAAGCTACTTTTATAACCCAGACAAGCATCGTGATTTGGAATTCAAAAACCTGGTGGTTGTACCTTTGCCAGAGGCAGTTGTTTCACCTGCCTTGTACTTGCAAACCGTTTTCCACCCAGATTTGCTGTAAGGGTGTTTTTCTTGGTTCTTTGCTTTCCCATTTTGCAGCCATTTGTTCTCCAACCTCTTTGTCCCATTCTCTCTCGGGGGTCATTGGTCAGTTTGCTTTTCCCACAAACCTGTGTAGTAAAAAAAAGCAGGTGTGGATGTTGCTCTTTCTCAGTTGCAATGTTTTTTTGATCCAGTGTCTGCAAGATACTTACAGTGCCCATGTGTGACACTGAGTTCACAACTTGGAAGGGAGCATGTTTGTGAACCAAGGGCACCTTGCCTGTCCTTTCCTGAAACATCAGTCTGCTATAGGCTTGACAAAGGTTGTGTTTTTGAAGGAGGGAATGGATGTTGTCTGATTGTCTCTAAATGTGAAGCAATCAGCCTAGTACCTGATTCAGAACCCTCATGTCTGCCCTTCCATAGGCACCTCAGCCTGCAGTCCATGTGCAAGGACAGGAGCCACTGACCGCCTCCATGCTGGCTGCTGCCCCCCCCCCAGGAGCAGAAACAGATGCTGGGTAAGGGAAACTCATCAGGTTTCAAAGATGACTTTGTAATTGAAACTTAGCTGTCTGAGCTCCCTTCTTTTGTAACCCCCAGGAGAACGTTTGTTCCCTCTGATCCAAGCTATGCACCCCAGCCTGGCAGGGAAGATCACAGGAATGCTACTAGAGATTGACAACTCAGAGCTGCTGCACATGCTAGAGTCTCCGGAGTCCCTCCGGTCCAAGGTAGATGGCTTGTTCTGTTAGGTGGGGTGGGGAGCTCTGCTCAGGAGAGCTGCTCTCATGCCTGAATTGTCTCCTGAGGTGGAGGAGGCCGTTGCAGTGCTGCAGGCTCACCAAGCCAAGAAGGAAGCTGCCCAGAAGGTGGGCGTGGTTGCTGCTACCTCTTAAACCGGGAAGACTGGTGAGTGTCTCTGTCCTCAAACTCACTTAAAAGCTTCCACATCGGAGGGAATAAAGTGTGATGGTTTGTGAATGCAGCCAGGCTGGAGACCCATGGGCAGCACTTGTCTGAGTTTACTCCATTCTTTAATAAAATCCAGCTCAACCCAACTCCCTGATGTGTTTTTTCCCCCAATGTAATCCTTATTTTGTGGAAGCTTTAGAAATACTCCTCAGAAATCTTACTTTCATTAAGCATCAGAAAGATGGTAAGTCCCTGACATGTTCCTAGCAGTTGACACGTCAAGGAAGGATTAACATATTGAGTCTTGTGAAGCTGCTAATCTGGGAAATAAAAAGAGACACAAGATGCTTCAGTGACTCTGAGGTCAACACAGTGTGTTCATGCCTGTTCCTTAGCCTGACAATCATCTGCCTACAGTGTGTATTAAGGTGGTGGTGTTGGAAATGTCCTTTCACTGCATGGGTCTGTGCAGGCAAATGCCATCTCCTGTGTTTGGAGCTGGCTCCTGTTTAACCCTAATAAGGTTTTTGATTATTTGAATGCCTCTTCTTGCTTTAATGATCCATTTTTCTGTGGGTTGTCTAGAATTGACAGCTTCAGTTCTTTTTGTGATGCTGCTGTGGTCAGATGTCCCAGCTCACAGGGGTGCAGAATGGTACTTCCCTCCCTTCCTCAGTGGCTCCAGTTGCTAGCTCCTCTGTTAAGGAATTAAGAGTTTCTTGTCAGATGATCAGAAATGGGTATTTTCCACAGCTGTTAACAGCCTTTCCACACCTTGCAAATGATATTGGAGTCACTTAAAGTATACTTTAACACATGTATTAAATATTAATATAATAAGCTCATGTTGGAGCTGTATGATACATGGCTTGTGCTGTGGGGAGCTTGGCTCTCTGGATTGAGGTGTGCTGGCTGTGGGTAACCTCTGCCCCTTTTCTTCTAGGATGCAAAGAAGCCAAATAGCCCCTTTGTAGCCATCAGCTGAAGATGTTTGGAGGCTCCTCCCTGTCCTGCAGATCTCAATGCCATGCATCCTATCACATAGTTTATTGCATTTTGTAAATTAATCTTTAAGGTCTTATTTAAAAAGCCAGGTCTGAAGCTGTAGATCTCCCAAACCAGAACTGGGCTCGCAAGCTTCTCCGTTGTGGCCAGAACAGAGCTACCCTTTGTGTCTTCTGAGGAGGATGCCTGGGATTTTAGGTTGGAAGTATTTTGTGGTTTTGGTTTTAAACTCAGCAGTCCAGTTTGGAAAGTCTGGAAAGCATTTATCAATAAAGGAATAAAATTCCACTCTGTTATCTTCACTTGCTAAGTGGTGTGATAGAGCTCAGTGCAGTCAACTTTGAGTGTATGGTTGCTACGTGAAGAGTGTGATTGGAGTTGTTACTGCTGACTGTGGAGAAAGGCTGCTTGAGGCTGGGGGGCAGCTGTTTGTCAAGGGCAGGGAGCGTGTGGGGGCTTCCTCTGCATCCCCCCACCGCTGCAGAGCAGCTCTGCTGCCCTTTGGTGTTCCGTTGTTTGGCTGCTCTTGGAGAATCTGTTGACGTGAAAGGGATCCAGTCGGGTGCGTCTCGTGCTTCCTGGGTACTGCTTCCTCCACCTTCACCCGCTAACGCCGCCGCATGCCAGCAGTGGGGTCAGTCCGTGCTTTGAGCCCCTTTGGGTGCTCCGTTCCAATGGAGAGCGCTGCCCTTGCCCCGGCAGCCATACCCCGCTCCCGCCGGTGCCCCGGAGCCGTGGGGTGGGAGTCACGTGATTCCGGGTCGCGACTGTCACGTGGTTCCGGCGCGAAGATGGCGGCCACCAAGAGGGTGCTGTACGTAGGTGAGTGCCGGGGCTGCTGTACGTGGCCGTGCCCGTGCTCGGTGTCCGCGGCCGCTGCCCGGGACCCGTGTCCGGTGTCCGTGACCGGTGTCCGCCCGCAGGCGGGCTGGCGGAGGAGGTGGACGAGAAGGTGCTGCACGCCGCGTTCATCCCCTTCGGCGACATCACCGACATCCAGATCCCGCTGGACTACGAGACGGGTGCGTGCCCCGGACGGCGCCGCTGGGCGCCCGCGGGAGCGGGTGTCGGTGCTGCCCGTGACCGCTCGCTTCTTCCTCTGCAGAAAAGCACCGCGGGTTCGCCTTTATCGAGTTCGAGCTGGCAGAGGTGAGGCAGGGGCGAGGGTGCTTCCTAAGCGGGGCTTCGGGGGGGGAGCTTCCTCCTGGTGGATGCGGTTGGGGGCAGCAAGCGGGGGTTACCTCTGGTGCTGCTCTGCTTTTCCAAGTTCCCACTTTCTTATGGGCTGAAGCACGGGCACTGCTCTCTCGGGCGGGTTTCTTGGCTTTGTGTATTTCATAGTATCCCAGCCTGGTTCGGGTTGGAAGGGACCTCAGAGCTCATCCAGCTCCAACCCCTGCCACAGGCAGGGACCCCTTCCACTGGAGCAGCTTGCTCCAAGCTCCTGTGTCCAACCTGGCCTTGAACACTGCCAGGATCTTACAGCCTGTCGTGGGCTTCACACGCAGGATCTCTCTTCCTCTCTCAAACGCTGGCGTCAGCAGTAAAGCATCTTAAATAAAATGGGTTTATGGGATCAAATGTGGGAAAAGGAGTCCCATGTACTGGATTGGGTACAGCTCCTGCGAGATCCATTGGTTCATATATAGATGAGGTTTTGGAGCACAGTCCCTGGGCAGTCTCTTTTGCATGTATGTGCTGAGCTTTGCTTTGAAAGGGAGAGAAGAGGTGATACAATAATGATCTTCTTTCACCTCTTTTGGCAGGATGCAGCAGCAGCGATTGACAACATGGTAGGGACCCTGTTCGCCCAGGGGGACAAGTGGTTTTGCTGCCTTCCCAGCAGTGAGGCCCTGAATGGTGTGAGCTACACCAAGAGCTCTGTGATTCTCCTCTATGGGGAGCTGGGGGGCACAGTGATTTTTATACCCTTTGGTGGGCTTTGTTGTGCTTTTCTCCTCGGCAGAACGAGTCCGAGCTCTTTGGCAGGACAATTCGGGTGAACTTGGCCAGACCCATGCGAATTAAAGAGGGATCATCCAGACCTGGTGAGTTGGTGTCTGGGAGGGGAGAGCATCCCCATGGGTGTTGAGAGCTTTGGGCATCAGCCATCAGGCCCTAGGGCAGAGAGCTTTGCTCTGCTTCCCATCTGGGGAGCTCATGTGTCTGAGCAGCATCCAAGTAACTTAATAACCACATAATCCAAAATACTCCCTCGTTCCTTGGGTGGAAACCCTCTTGGCTGCACTTCTGATTATCTTCATGCCTGCTGGCAGAGGGCACAGCATGCACACCATGCCAGGAAAATGGCACACACAGCTGGCCACATCTGTGTAAGCAGAGGGGGCCAAGGCATGCCAAGCACTCGTGCAGTGTGATGGGCAGTGGCAACGAGCAGGCCACAAGCTTGCCCTGCGTGGAGGCACCTCTGGGAGGAAGAAGAGGTGACTTTGTCTCTTCTTTGCCCGCATGCTGTGTCTCCTGGGGTAGGCTGCGCCCTGACCTGTGCAGGCATGTGTATGCTCATGTGTGTGCTCACGTGTGTGCTCATGTGTGCGCATGTGTGTGCTTCCGTGTGGCCCTTTGGTTCCTGTGCTCTGAGCCTTCCTTTTGCCATCGCAGTCTGGTCGGATGATGACTGGCTGAAGAAGTTTTCGGGGAAGACTTTGGAAGAGAACACAGAGGAGGGAGGAGCAGAGGCCTCCAAAAAAGAGGTGCAGGAGGTAAGAAAACCGTGCGGAGCTGTCTGCGTCCCTGCGGCCCCGAAGGCTGAGAGCGTGGGGCCTAACTGCCGCTGGAGGCAAAGCAGAGGAATGTCATCCCAGCTCCTTGTTTCCTTTTCCTGCTCAGGGTGAGCCTCCTGCCAAGAAATCCCGGGCGAACCCTCGGGTTTTCATGGAGATCAAGATCGGAAACAAACCTGCGGGGCGGCTGCAGATCCTCCTGCGCTCGGATGTGGTGCCCATGACTGTGGGTGAGCAGTGGCTCAGCCTCCCCGGCGTGGAGCCTTCCAGCAGGCACAGCTCTCACCTCTCTCCCCTTGGCCCGGACAGAGAATTTCCGCTGCCTCTGCACCCATGAGAAAGGCTTTGGCTTCAAAGGGAGCAGCTTCCACCGCATCATCCCCCAATTCATGTGCCAGGCTGGCGACTTCACCAACCACAACGGCACCGGGGGCAAATCCATCTACGGGAAGAAGTTTGATGATGAAAACTTCATTCTGAAACACACGGGGCCAGGTAGAGCCATCTCCTGGGCAGGGGCTGAGGAACAAAGGGGCTCAATGTCATCTAGGGGCCACCCTTGGGCTGGTTCGTTGATGGTCGCAGCTCTGAATTACAGCCTCTGTTGGCAAACCACTTGTGGTCGCACACTGTGAACTTCCAGTGCTGCATAATGGACAAAGAGTTTCAAAGCTGCTTCCCTTTGAGTTTGAAGGAGTCACGGTGCGATTATGAAGCGCAGTAAAAAGCAAGCAGGTTTATCTCCATGCAAGCAGCTTTTCTGTTACCGCAGCTATAAATGGATGAGCAATCTCTACCCCTTTCCATCTTTCGTGCCTGCAGGTGTTTGTGTTGTTTCCAGTAGTTTGTGGAGTTTAATATCCAGAGGCTCTCTTAAAACTGGCAGTGTTTTGCAGGGTGTGGGAATGGGGTTGGGTCAAAGCATCAGCATCCCACCACTGCCCTTTATGATCACAGGGCTGTTATCGATGGCAAACTCGGGCCCAAACACCAACAGCTCCCAGTTCTTCATCACGTGTGAGAAAACAGACTGGCTGGACGGGAAGCACGTGGTGTTCGGGGAGGTGACGGAGGGCATGGACGTGGTGCGGCAGATCGAGGTAGGTGCGAGCAGAGCCAGCCTCCTGCCACCCTTGGGCTTCGTGCCTCTGACTCCTGCTGCTCTGTTCCCCAAGGCTCAGGGCACTAAGGACGGGAAGCCGAAGCAGAAGGTGATCATCTCGGACTGCGGAGAGTGCCCCTGAGCATGGGCTGAGCCGGGCTGGGATGGGGTGGCCCCGTGGTGCCCCAGCAGTGCCCAGCTCCCGGGGCGATCCTTGCTACGCTGTTGGTGTGAACGTGCCCATGGGCCGTGCTGCAGGGGGTGATCCCTGCAGGGATAAACCGCTTCCAGGCCGGGCAGGGCTGCTCCTGCTGCTGTGTTCAGAAGGACTTGGTTTGGTCAAAATAAAACCTACTTTTACACATAACCGAGGGCCTGCCCCCGGCTGTTGAATTCTCATTGGGTGAGGGTGGTCTTTGCTTTAGTGCTTTCCTCGTCTTCTCAACTCTGGTGCCTAAATCCTGGCTGCATGGGAGCTACGTGCGCTGGGGCAAGGAGAGCCGAGGGAATCTCTGAGCCTCTTCCACAGCAGGATCATGTGGACGTGTTCTGGCGTGTCTCTGGCCCTGTAGTCTCCTTTCCCATCAGCAGAGGGAGGCAGGTCCATGGCTGGTGGACGTCCTCCTGGGAAGCCAGCCTGGTCCAGCTCCATCCCCGTCTGAGAGGGGGTGTTTACTGGGATGTGGGTGGGAGAACAAGGCTGGGACAAGAAGCCCCAGGAAATGAAGAAGGCCTTTGGTTGGTTGTCAGAAGAACAGGACTAAGTGATGAGGCTGGGGGAAGTGGTTAAATTTTCCAAGTGGGAATAGCCACGTACTTTTATAGTTCCCATCAGTGGGAAAGTGATTGATTGGGGGTTTCCCATGAAATGATGGCACTGGGTACTTCTGGGAATGCGTGTTCCTGGGGAGGAAGGGATGTGTGGGGTTGGAAGCAGGGATGGGGGATGCCAGACCAGAGGGGAGGATGAGGGGTGCGTGGCTGGGGTTTAGGGAGATGTTTTCTGGGCTATTGGGAATTGCCAGGTTTGCCAGCCCGGCTGCTCCCAGGGCAGGTTTGTTTTCCATGATAACCACAGGCTGCTTCTATTCACTTCCTGCTTTTCCACACTGGTCGGGGGTTGTGCATTGCCCTACAACTGGGGCAAGGCGAGATCCGGGCACCCGGATGGGATCCCTGACAAAGAGCCAAACCCACCCCGCATTTCCTTCCCTTGCTCCCTCCTTGTCTCCAAAAAGCTGAGATTTAAAGGCCAAATCCTTGCAGTCACCTTCAACAACCCCTGGACCAGGGGGAGCCCTTGCTCCATGCGGGAATCACTGAGCCCTGGCTTTTCTCTTGCTGCACAGAGCCAGGATCACGTCCTGAGCTGGATTTCAGGTGGAACGCAGTCAGCAGATCAATTCTTCCCGAAGAAGTGGGACCTTTCCTCGGGAAGCAGGGCACCGGCACGGGGCAGACCTGATGCTGGTGGGTTTGTGGGGATCTTTGCCTGTGGCTAGGCCAGGATGTTTGTTCAGTGACACAAGGTTCCCTGGGTACCCGAGCTGCGAGGCCAGGCCCTTTCCTTTTAAAAGCAGAGCAAATAAGGGAGAACCGTGCACACAGCGCGGGGAAGCTGCGGTCCCAGCCCCACTGCGAGCCCCCGGGACGCGGCCAGGGGTGAGCGCAGCCACGCTCCCATCCGGGGCGACGCTGCCTGGCCCCAAACCTGCATCCCACCAGCTTGGCAGGGCTGGGTGTGGGCAAACAGCGACCCTTTTAGGCAATGCTGAGTGTGTTTTCGTTGCGAAACCGCACGCCCTGAACAGAGCGCTGCTGTGCTGTGGCATTTCTCAGAGCACGCAGAGCAAGGGGAACTCCCTGTTTGCTTTCCAGACGAGGTGTTTATTTTATAGCAGTGTTGTAGCTCAAGGTGCATTCTGAGTTTCGTTTCTCCCCCCTTCAGGTTTATGAACCTGAAGTAAACAGGAGCAGGGGAGGCAGCCGGCTCCTGCCTGCTGCTGTTTTCATTAAGGGGACGAGGTGGATGGACAGGACAAGACCCAGCTCCATCCCACAGCAACCTTGTCCTCATTACCCCTGAGCCCCGACTGCCTCCATCAGAGACTGCAGCGAGGGGAAAACACATCAGCCAGAGCCAGCGCACACGTAACCAGTCACAAATCCTCCCTTTCCTCTATATGGATGTGTCCCATGAAGTGCAGTAAGAGAATAAGAGCTCTCTATTATTTACATCCACTTCTAGGAAGGGGTGGGAGGGGGTTATTTTTATTACTCATTATCCTGAACGGGCGTTGCTAGGATGCAGCCCATGGGATCCCACATCCCCGGTGTCCCGTTGCTCCGGTGGCCATGGGACGCGGCCGTCAGTGGCAGCCGCACGACTTCACCACCATGTTCCGGTGCTTCTTGAGGATGACGTTGTTGTTGCTGTCGTAGTAGAGGACAGAGGTGGCGCTGAGCTTCGTGGGCGCACAGCACGCCTTGGGCACGGCCTCAGGCTTCATCAGGTGGACCTAAAGGATGGATGGAGCCCTTCAGTGATCCGGGCAGGAGGAAAACATCGAACCAGCTCTTAACTGCATGAAAAGCCTGCGTGAATGGGGAGATTATTTCCAGCTTCCTGCAAAAATATTTACCCTGAGCCTTGGGCAGCCCTCGCTGCAGTTTGTGTTGGATCAGGGCTCGGGGCACTGCAAGGGCCAGGCAGCCCCTGCAGGAACCTGGCGTTTCTGGGCTCTTTTCTCCCTATAAATAAACGTCAATAAATGGCTAAAAATCAATCAGGGCTGTGCCAAGCTTCCCTGTGTGCTTTGCTGCTGCAATAGGGATTCTCCATCAGGGCTCAGCGCTGCCCCGCATTGAACCCATTGCACCTCTCTGACTGCTCCTTCATGCCCGGCTCAGGACACCCGTTATCCCAGGCATCCACTGCAGGCTGCTGGCCCCTGCCTTCACCCACCATGTGCGACTCATTTTGCTCTCCCGGCTCGGAAGTCCGGGATTTTCCTGCCCAACGCTGCTATTTGCAGCACGGGCTGGGGCTGGCACCGCTCCTGTGCCCCAGTGCTTCCCAGAAGGGCTGGATCCGGGTGCCAGGTGAGTCACATCCTGCCCGAACGGCTCTGGTTTGGGAAGAGCGTTGGGTTCGGAGGTGCTGGGTGGGTGCTGGGGCCCCCTCCCCGTGCTGCAGCATCGCACCCAGCCCCAGCAGCTTCATTAGCGCGAGGATTAAACCCGCCTTCAAAGTCTCATGCGAGGCCTCGGCGCTCCCTGTAATTACCCCGGAGCTGGTGTGGCCTCTGCCATTGGGAAATGCAGCACTCACAGGGCAGGAAATTCCAGACATTAAAAAGCACTGGCTGGGATGCGGGATGGGTTTGGGAAAAATGGGGCGTTGAAGCCTTCCCGCTTGGAATCTGCTGAGCCCGAGGTTTGGGCGCTGAGCAGCAGAGGTGCTCCCTGGGGACCGGGATGAAACCCTCATGTGGCTGGTGAGGAGGATGCTGGAGACACGATGCCCTTGGTGGTGGGGAGGAACTGGGGGCTCCTGTGAGCACCGGGGCTCATCCCAGAGCCTGCTCCAACGGGACGTTGCTGTTATCCCAGCAGAAAGCACCTGGTTTTACCCTGCCTGCTGCTGCTAACCCCCAGCGGGATCGTGTCAAGTCACAAAACCAAGAGGTGGAGGAGCACCAGCACTACAGCATCCCCCTGTTAGGCCCCTGGGGCTCGGGTCGATGGGCAGAGCTGCTGACCCCGTGTGCCCTCATGCTGCTCTCTCCGTGTTTGCCTTTATGGCCCCTTGTGGTGAGCCCACAGCAGGCGCCAGCCCATCCAGATGCTTTACTGGGAGGTGCAGCTGAGCTGCACGCTCCAACCTAGCCCCATTCCCTGCCCCAAATCCAGCTCTCCATTAGGACCCATTGGCCTCCAACCACTCCCTCTGTGTTCACCCCAGTGGCTTGCACTGACCAGGGACTGCAGGATGGCATGGTTGGTGGCGTTCATGCAGGAGTCCAGGGGGAAGGCGCATTCCCCCTCGCAGTAGTAGGCTGAGTACCCCTGTGGAGCGATCACCCAGTCCTGCAACATACAAAGGGTTTTCCCTGGTTATCATAGAACCATAGACTAGTTCGGGTTGGAAAGGACCTTAAGATCATCCAGTTCCGACCCCCTGCCATGGGCTCACACTAAACCATGGCACCCAAGGCTCTGTCCAACCTGGCCGTGAACACTGCCAGGGATGGAGCATTCACAGCTTCCCTGGGCAACCCATTCCAGTGCCTCACCACCCTCACAGTAAAGAACTTCTTCCTTAGATCCAATCTAAACTTCCCCTGGTTCAGTTTTAACCCATTACTCCTTGTCCTATCACTACAGTCCCTAGTGAAGAGTCCCCATCCCCAGCATCCCTATAGCCCCCTTCAGACACTGGAAGCTGCTCTGAGGTCTCCACGCAGCTTCACTTCTCCAGGCTGAACAGCCCCAACTCTCTCAGCCATGGGCTTCACCCTTTCTGTGCCCTTTCATCCATCCCCTCCTGCCAAACCACCCCCATGGGCTCCTCCCCGGGTGGCTGTGCCAGCAGCAAGGGCTCAGTTTGGTTTTCCCATTGAACCATTGGCCACCGGTGGCGTTTGGGGTTGTGGCGATTCCCATTTGCTTTCCCAGCTCCCGGATGGGGCTGCCTCGCTCTGCTGCTGGCCATGGGCAGCAGCATGGGGTTTGGTGTTGACTTCTCCCCATAGACAAGTACCAGCCAGCCGAGGTCCTGGAAGCTGACATAGAGCTCGTGGCGCCGGCAGACCTGCCGCCCATCCGCAGCATGGACATCATCTGTGGGAGAAAGGGACAGGCAGCATCAGCCCCCTGGTACCCGCATCCTGCATCCCACCCTCCCCTGCAGCCACCCCGCTCAAGGGTGCCATAGAGCAGTCCCCATGATCCTAGTCCAGAAGAACAAAAGAGGAGCCCCTGTGGTTGCATAAAGGGAAAAGAAGCTTCAGACTGGCCAGAAATTTAATGCTCCAACACTGGGACCATTGGGACTCAGCCTGGGAAGGGCGAAATCCCAGCTCTGCTCTCCATGGAGGAAACCCTTGAGGGTTTTCCAAGGTAAATGGGGTTTGGGAGGGCTGGGGCTTCCCATTCTCCTCCTGCCTGAGAAGCTTCCTGGGGCTGGGTCACCCTCCTGGGGTGATGCCCTCCCAGGGCAGCTTCAAAGCCAAGAGGAGCGATGCAAAAAGTCCAACGTTCAGGTATCCCAAAACTCCCCCAAAACCTCATTTTCTCGAGGGCATCAACCCCAGACCCACTGCAAACAACCCCAACCCTAAAAAACCAGACCTCTGCTTCTCCTGGGGCAAAAGCGGGCTTTATGACGGGGCAAGCTGCTAACAGAAGGTCTCTTGGTCACGGCAGTGTTTTCCATAGGGAAAACCCTTTCTGTCCCCACAGATCTCTTACCGAAGATCCCCGGCAGCTTGTTGGGGTGCGGGAGGTCGTTGCTCTTCTTGTGCTGCCGTCGCCGCGGGGCTTTGGCCGCCCGTGGGACGCGTGCGGGGCCGGGGCTGGCGCGGAAGAACGTCACCATGAAGGGCTGCTTGGAACGGGGCCCCCGGCGCCCCAGCAGCCCCGCAGAGCCCGGGTCCACGCTGTGCCCTGCGGGGACAGCACCACGCAGGGGTTTGCTCTCGGAACCACAGCCTGGTTTGGGTTGGAAGGGACCTGGAAGCTCCTCCAGCTCCAACCCCTGCCACGGGCAGGGACCCCTTCCACTGGAGCAGCTTGCTCCAAGCCCCTGTGTCCAACCTGGCCTTGAACACTGCCAGGGATGCCAAAGAGGAAAGAATGCAGGAAATATGCAGCAGAGAGCTGCGGTTTGGGCATCCCAAGAGGCTGGACTCTCCTGCTCTGCTGCCGTTGCCCAGGGGGTGTATGGTGTATGTTACAGCCTCATATTCCCCATGCAATGGTCATAATAGAGCAATTCAAGGATTAAAACCAAGTGCGACCCAACTGACTGATTCTCCCCTTTGTCACTGGGGAGGAAAGCTTGGAGGGAAGGGGATTGATGAGGCATTTACATCCCATGGGTGATTTCCCCCATCATCTGTGAGAGGTGATGCCCTTTGTGTGCCTGTGCACCTGCAAAAGGCATCTTTGGAGCAGATGTGAAGCTGTGGTCACAAGAGGGTTAATCCTCCCGCACACACACAGGAGGATACCTCCAGGTAAGACATTCATTAAGCGCTAATGGGGTTATTAAAGTCCACACCGGGAACCCCATTAGCATGAAGCCTTTGGGAGGCTCTGCCATCAGGCCCTGCCTGCTCCTGGTGCCGGCTTCTCCATCACATCTGGAAATCTCTGACTGCATCCAGATGAGCTGCACCACGGCCTGAGTGGCACCAGGAGGGCAGCAGGGAAGGCTCCAGGTCCTGGGATCTACCCCCCCATGCTGTCGGTGCGCAGGCACACTCACCATCGTCCGTCTCCACATAGAGCCGCAGCCCCAGGTTGTATTTCTGATCCACTAACCAGTGGTTGCTGGCGGCCGTGACATCAAACACCAGCCAGCCCTCGGTCCCAGCATGCAGGTCCTGCGCGTCCAGCAGGAACAGGTCAGACTCCCTGCAGGAACGGGAGGGAACAGGAGCAGGTGAGTAAACAGCACCCAAAGGGCACCAGCACCACAACAGTTCATGGCAATGGCTCCCGGTGCCCGTGTCCGTACAGGTCCCGGTGTAGCAGGTCAGGAGGGCAGCTCCCAGCGCCTCCGGCTCTGCCCGGCATGGTGGTGACACCCTGGAAAGGCATCTTCCCAGCCCCAGCTGCTAAACCGGGATGTGGTGTTGCCTGCTGGGAAAGTGTGGGAACGGTGCAGCTTCTGTGCTGCTGGTATGGTGATGGGAAGGGGAAAACCTGGGGCTGGGGCAAGGCCCCATCCGCGTTTCCTTCCTCACCATCTTTATTCTTATTCCCCCTTCCCATCCTCATCTCCATTTCCATTCTCATACCCAGCAGCTTCATTCCCATTCCCACCCTCATCCCCATCCTCATCTCCATTCCCATCTTTGTCTACATTGTTTTCATCCTCATTCCCATCCTCTTCATTCCTATCCACATTCCCATTCTCATCTCAATCCCCACCCTCATCTCCATTCCCATCTCCATCCCCATCCTCTTCATTCCCATTCTCATCTCAATCCCCACCCTCATCTCCATTCCCACCCTCATCCCCATCCTCTTCATCCCCATTCTCATCATTTTCGTTCTTATCCACATTCCCATTCTCATCTCAATCCCCATCCTCATCCCCATTCCCATTCTCATCTCAATCCCCTTCCTCATCTCCATCCCCTTCCTCATCTCCATTCCCATCTTCTTCAACCCCATTCTCATCCTCTTTATCCTTATCCACATTCCCATTCTCATTTCAATCCCCATCCTCATCCCCATTCCCATTCTCATCTCAATCCCCACCCTCATCTCCATTCCCACCCTCATCCCCATCCTCTTCATCCCCATTCTCATCATCTTCGTTCTTATCCGCATTCCCATTCTCATCTCAATCCCCTTCCTCATCTCCATTCCCATCCTCTTCAACCCCATTCTCATCCTCTCTATCCTTATCCACATTCCCATTCTCATTTCAATCCCCATCCTCATCCCCATTCCCATCCTCATCTCCATCCCCACCCTCTTCATTCCCACCCCCATCCTACCCCCACCCATTCCCGCTCCCATCCCCACCATCCCATCACCTGTTGGAGTGCTCGGCCGCGATCTCGTACACGCTGACGTGCAGGGTGCTGTTGCCGTGCCGGCTCACTCCTCGTGCCTTGTAGATGCGGAACTCGGCGGCTGTCACCGACTCGCCCGTGGGCACCTGGGTCAGGTCGAACCTGAACTCCTTCCAGTACGGCTTCGGTGAGAAGATGTCCCGGTCCTGCTCCACTGCGGAGCCAAGGGGTCAGGATGGGACCTCCGGGTGCCGCAGGTCAGAGCCTGCAGCATCCCCACAACCCACATGGGGACAAACCCCGCTGGCCCCAGGCTCTTCACCCACTGCCTGCACCTGCCCAGCGCTCCCCTCCCAAGGGTTTTAATCCTCATAGGTTGGGTTGGAAGGGACCGTAAGGATCACCCAGTTCCATCAATCTTGGTGCAACCCGTCCCTCTTTCTGCACACATCCCCCAACTTTATTTTGCTGTAAACCCACCGGCCTCCCAGCCCTATTCCTTTTGTATGCATGAATGATGTGAAATGAAATAAAACAAAACAATAAAAAAGAACTAACAAATCAAAAATGAAATTAAACAAAAAAGAAATAAAAGAAATAAAAGAAATAAAATAAAATAAAATAATGAAATGCACAAAGGCTTGGTTATAGTGGGAGCACAGAGAAGCCGCCCCTTGTGCTGTGGTTTGGGGGCCGCAGCCCTTCGCAAGTCTCCAAAGGATGAAAAATATATCCAAAACCTCAAAATATCCCAGAACCCCAGCCTGGTTTGGGTTGAAGGGATCTTAAAACTCCTCCAGCTCCAACCCCTGCCACGGGCAGGGACCCCTTCCTTGCTTGCTCCAAGCCCCTGTGTCCAACCTGGCCTTGAACACTGCCAGGGATGGGGCAGCCACAGCTTCTGTGGGCACCCTGTGCCAGTGCCTCAGCACCCTCACAGGGAAGAGCTTCTTCCCGGGACCAGCAGCAGCAGCAGAGCTCTGCCCAGGTGCTTCCTTTGAAAACTAAAACAAAAACTCAAAGAAAGAAAAGTGTGTGCTTAAAATGCATTGTTTTAACCCATTCCAGGCAGTAAAACCATTCCAAACGGAGCACACCATAAAGCTGCTGGTTTCTATGCGGGGGAGCAGCGCGTCGCCCCAAACCGAGCGCTCAGTTTCTGGTTATGCATCCTCAGGTCTTTTATTTTTCCCTCTTCATGTTTTTTTCCCTTTTCTTCTCGGTTTTTCCCTGTTTAAAGCCCCACGTTCCCTCCAGCTCCAGCCTCACCACAAGTCATGGATAAAAAAAGCCTGGGAGGATGTGGAGAGCGCTTCCTGCTGCGGGAGGCTCCGGCTGCGGGCAGGAGGATGCTGGGGAGCCAGCTCCAGCCCATGCACCCCTCGGGGGGGGGTCACATCAGTCCCCCGGCCCTGCTGCAGCCCCTTGGGCTCTTTCCTGCTTTCCCATTTCTTCCACCAACCCATCGCTGGTGCTTTAATGCTCCTGGGCCATTAGAGATGCTCCTGAGCCCGCTGGTGCCTCGTGGCTCTTGCAAAACTCTTGGATCCCACCAAAACACAACCAGAGGCATCACCTCCATTTCCTCCCTGTTAACCCACAGCAGGACATCCAAGGGACAGCCGGGTACAGAGTGGGGTCCCCTTGAGTATTTCTTGGGTCACCCCATTGGGCCCTGGCATCAAGCAAGACTCAACCACATGAAATCACTGCACCATGCTGGTGAGCCTTGCATCCAGGGAAAGGCAGGGGGGAATTATGGCCAAGAAGGTCACAGGGACCCAGAAACACAGAAACAGGGTGGGCTTTGGCACCAGAGAACAGTGAAAACCTTTGCTAAAGAAGGAAAGTTCTCTGTTATGTCCTGAGAAGCTGTGGCTGCCCCATCCTTGGCAGTGCTCAAGACCAGGTTGGACACAGGGGCTTGGAGCAAGCTGCTCTAGTGGAAGGGGTCCCTGCCCGTGGCAGGGGTTGGAGCTGGAGGAGCTTTAAGGTCCCTTCCAACACAAACCAATAAGAAACATTCCCATCTATGTGATGGAGGCGTCCAGGGACAAAGGCATTGATGGGGGAGCTGGAGAGGTGGGAAGCTCAGGGACACCTGGCCAGGAAGGGGGAATACTAAAGGAGACCACAGTTAGCTGTGCACCTTAATGAACCAAATGAGCTGGCCTGAGCAGCAAGCTGCCTAGAATTTGGGGTAAGACTCAGAGGAATCCCTGCTTCCTCTGCCCTTTTGTGGTGCAGAACGCCTTTGGAAGGGCAGGACCAAGGGGGAAACATCCTCTCGTGCACTGATACGGGGTTAGTGCAGCAGATGAGGGTGATGGTCACAGACAGACAGCAAACATCAAACATCAAACTGCAAACAGCAAACAACAAACAGCCACCAGCCACCCTAGGTGATGACCAGCAGGTTGGAGTGGGTTTCACATCACCATGTTTTCTGGCCGGACCATAAACATCTACACGAGCACAGCCCTGCAGCGGGGCAGCTCCCGGCGCATCCCCAACTCACCCAGCACCCTTTGCCCAGGTGGAAAAGTGGGTGCTCAGCGGTGCTGGTGCTGGGGTGTGCGGGAAAGGGCCCCCCCTTCCCCAGCCCGGAGCCGGTCCTGCCTGGGCAGCGGCCATCGATTGGCGGTGGTTGACTCAGCGGCTCCGCAACCCTCAATTAGCCGTGGGCGGATGATCCGGATTGCGGATGAGACGCACTAAAAACACCCAGCCCAAGCTCTTCGCTCTCCTTGCCCCCTCCTGTGGCATTTCCCATCTCGCCCCTAAGAGCTGCTGAGTCTTTCCCCAGAGCTGAATGCCAACGCCTCTGCTGCGGGCTCCCACCACCCCACCGTTGGGAGGGAAATAGAAGAGAGGCATATATAAATGGCCATGGGACCATGGCAAGGGGTGCCCAGCTCTGGCTCTGGTGTATCCCAGCCCACTCCTGATCTCTTCCCAGAGGTGGGGTGATGGGTGATGGGGCCGCCTGCCCTTCATCCCGCTCCCCAGGTTATTTTGAGCTGCACTTTCTCATTGTGAACTTGCTCTGTTGCTATAAACTGCGCATCAGTCGTAATTACTGGTCCTGGCTGCTCCCAGTGGTCCCCATGATCATTTCAGACACTAAATTAAAAGGAAATGCCAGGATATTCAACCACATCAAGTGCCCTGGGTCCCAAAATAGGTTTAAAAGAAGATGCAAGGAAGATGCTATCCTTTGCTTGCAAGCAGGAAAAAATAAGCTTTCCGAAGCAGGGAGGGAGCCAGGAGTTATCCTGAGCGCTTCCTCCATACTCCTGAGATGAAGAGCAGGAGCTGCAGGACACAGGGCCCAGTTGCATGGGGCCGTGGGGCAGCTTGAGCCCCTGTTCCATCCCCCAGCCCTACAAACAGCCACCAAGGGCAAGGTAAGGGAAGGAGGGGACGTGTATCATGGTGCTGATGGGGGACTCCGGTACGCTGTGAGCCACCTCCTCATCTTCCCATTACAACCCCCTGCTCCACGATTACACCCTGCATGGAATCGTGACTCACGGCTGGTGGCTCAGCCAAGGAGGAATCAAAAAGCCCATCCTTACCCAGGCCTAAAAACACAACCCAGCCTCCAGTCAGCACCCAGGAATAGCACGGGTCAGGCTTGGAGGGGTTTTTCTTTGTATCAAGAAGGATGGGCCAGGCTGCTGTGGCTGCCCCATCCCTGGCAGTGTTCAAGGCCAGGTTGGACACAGGGGCTTGGAGCAAGCTGCTCTAGTGGAAGGGGTCCCTGCCCGTGGCAGGGGTTGGGACTGGATGAGCTTTAAGGTCCCTTCCAACCCAAACCAGGCTGAGATTGTATGCTCCACCATCACCAAACCCATCCGAGGGTGCCTGTCACCCGGAATGCCCCCAGCAGGCAGTCGGGGAGCTCTGCCTGCCCCAACCAGGACCTGTTTGTGCTCCGGGGAGGTTTGTCATCTCCCCTTCCCAGGAACAAGGTGTGCCGTTGGGAGCCGTGCTCCGGCCCGGCTCACACAGCCCTCTGCGGGGTAGCTGGGAGCAAAGAGGTCCAAGTGCCCAATGGAGCAGCGACTTACCCCATTTGCATGTCCCATCAGGGTAATTGTGCAGCAAATTATGCATGCAAACGAGAGCTAGCCTTCTCCCACAGACATTAATTTAATTAACATGAAGGGACTGACAAAGCCGCAGAAATCAAAGCCATTCAAATTGAAGGCTGGAATTGTGTTCCCCAACTCTCCCGGCTGCTCCAGGAGCACCAGGAAAGGGAGCGGCGCCAGCACCCCTGTGCCAGCACCACTGCTCCCCAGCATCCTCCTCAGCATCCCACCCTGGCTGTCATCAAACCTGGTGTTTCTGTGTTGTCCTGAGGCTGAGGGGAGCTGGGATTTGATGCCCTGGTGTCTGCCTCCCTCGGTCTCAGCTTCCCTGGGATGCTGAGCTCCTGGAATCTCCTGGAGGATTTCTCCCCATGCTCAGAGCACTGCCTGTGGGGCCTCGAGAGGTGCTGAGGAGCAAAGGGGACCTGTGTGGTCCTCGGGGGTGCTGGAGAAGGCACTTTCCCATTGCAAACCCTTTGGCACACCACGGTGCAGCAGCCAAATCCACTTTGCTTCAGGGAGGCATCCCTGAGCCCGGGACACTGGCCATAGGTGCTTACTGACACCCCCTGCCCTGCTTCTTGTCCCTCAGCCTTTGCACAGATGCTCCCCAGAAGCCTCATCATGCTTGGCCTGCTCAGGGACACCCAAACACCCCTTAAAGAAGCAAACAGAGGCAATGAAAGGATCTGTATCCAAATGCCTAGCCTGAGCATCCTGCTGGGGTTGGGTCACCCAGGTGCCTACCCTTACGAGAGGACCCCTCATGTGCCAGCACTCACATCCCTGCTGATGCTGGTTGGAAATTGGAGGGTCTCTGGAGCCTGACGTTGCCCACTATCCAGCTGGATGAGGTTCCAGCAATAATCAGCATCCTTAAGAATATTACTTTGAGCCCTGCTTCAATGTCCCACCGCGGGTAACTGACTTCATGCTGCTGCTGTCCCACCTGCGTGCCTGCAACCGGTTCATGTGAGCCCACTGAGATGGGGCCAGGGACCGTGGTGCCCTCTCCCAGCACCCCGGGGTGCACCCCGCGCCCACCGCGCCCCTCACAGCGCGTTATTAAGCTCAGCTCCATGCAAAAGCCCCGTTGCTGAACGGGGATGCCCTGGGAGGCACCGCCACAGCGGGGGATGCTCGGAGCCGTCGGGTCGCCAGCCTCGGTCCCCTCCCGCAGCCGGAGGCCGAGGTTTGCTCCGCGGGGTCTGGGTCGGGCTCGGCTCAGCCCGGGCTGGAGAGCTCCGTGCCGTGCTCAGCCCCGACGGTGCCGCCGCCGCCGCCGCCCCGTGCGCCCCGTCCCGCTGTGCGCTGCTCCCGGTACCTCCCTGTACTTTCCGGTGCCTCCACCCGGGGCCCTGCCCGGTCCCTCAGGTGCCCCCGGCAGGCTCCGGTCCTGTCCGCGGGCTCTGATCTGCCCTGGTCCCCCCACCGGCTCCGTCCGTGCGCCCCGGTCCTCCCCGAGCATCCCGGCGCCTCCGCAGGCTCCGGTCCCTCCGGTGCACGCCGGCCCCAGCGAAGCCGCTTGGATCCTTCCCGCACTCCGCTGTCCCCCCCCGCCCCCGGCTCCCCCCGGTGCTCCCGGAGCCGCTCACCCACGTTGACGAGGCTGACGACGGTGTCGGCGCGGCTGACGACGCTGCCGGGCGGGGGGCTCTGGGTGCTGAGCCCGGTGAGCACCGGCCGCGACACCGCCGCCTCCTCCTCCTCCTCCTCCGCCTCCTCCTCGCCGGCCACGGCGTGGTACAGGTCGAGCATGAAGAGCGGCGCGGCGGCGGCGGGGCCGCGGGCAGAGGGGGGGTTCCTCGGCCGGGGCCGGCCCGGCAGCCCCAGCACGGCCAGGATCTCCCGCTGCACGTCCCGCCGCTCGCCGCCGCTCAGCCGCCGCTGCAGGAAACCGGCGGCGTGGAGCCGGCGGCGGAGGACGCTGCCGCTGCCCAGCTGGCAGAGCGCGGCCACGGCGCAGAGCAGCCACAGCGCCCGCACCGGACCCCTGCCCGCCGCCCCGAGCCCCGGCCCCATCGCGCCACCGGGCCGGCCCCCCCCACCCCCCCCAACCCGGTGCGGTGCTGCCCCGGGCACGGGCACGGTCCCGGCCCGCCCCGGCGGGGCGAGGGAAAGGGACGGTCCCTCCGGCGGCACCGCCCCGGACCCGGCTCCGGGACGCCCCGGCCCTCCCCGCCCGAGGCCCCGGGGAGCTGCGCTAGGCACGGAACCCGTGGGCAGCCACCCCTGAGGATGCTCAAACTCAGAGGCACCCAAACCCACGGGCACCCAACCAAACCCATGGGCACCCATCCCTAAGGATGCTCACCCCTGTGGGCACCCAGAGCAAACAGCACATACCCCTAGCGATGCTCACCCCCGTGGGCACCCAAACTCCTGGGCACCCATTCCTAAGGATGCTCATCCCTGTGGGCACCCAAACGCATGGGCACCCACCCCTAAGGATGCTCACCCCTGTGGGCACCCAGAGCAAACAGCACATACCCCTAGCGATGCTCACCTCCGTGGGCACCCAAACTCCTGGGCACCCATTCCTAAGGATGCTCATCCCTGTGGGCACCCAAACGCATGGGCACCCACCCCTAAGGATGCTCACCCCTGTGGGCACCCAGAGCAAACAGCACATATCCCTAGCGATGCTTGCCTCTGTGGGCACCCAAACTCATGGGCACCCATCCCTAAGGATGCTCACCCCTGTGGGCACCCAGAACAAACAGCACATGTCCCTAGTGATGCTTGCCTCCGTGGGCATCCAAACTCATGGGCACCCATTCCTAAGGATGCTCACCCCTGTGGGCACCCAAACCCATGGGCACTAACCCCTGTGGATGCTTGTTTCCATGGGCACCCAAAAATCATGGGCACCCATCCCTATATGGATGCTTACCCTAGTGGGCACCCAGACCCATGGGCAGCCACTCTCACTGACACACAAACCATCGGCATTGTTCCACATGGATGCTCAGCTCCATGGGCAATCAAACCCATGAGCACCCATACATATGAGCACCGATACCAACAGATGCCCACCCTCATAGGCACCCATGGGCATCCACCATCACTGACACTCAAACCATGGTCATTCACCCCTATGGATACTCAAACTCACAGGCACACAAGCCCATGGGCACCCAACCACTGCATCCATCTTCAGACACCCACTTCAGCAGCACCCATCCCAAAACAGGTCCTGACCCTTGTGCACCCACTTCCAGAGACACCGACCTCACCAAGCTCCCACCACACCACACACGCACCTCGCCAGACACTCTCATTGGCAAACACCCACTCCAACAAGCACCCTCCATCCCCAGTGTGCACCCACACCAGCAAGCACTCACCCACCTGGGCCTTTGAATTTTGGGCTTCCTGGCTCTGTCCTGCAAGGAAACCCTTGTGCAGGCCCCCACAGTGGGCTCAGCCATCGCGTCCCTGCAAGGGATGAGCAGCTCCAGCTCTCACACTCACAAATCCAACACTGTGGAATAAAGTAGGAGGCAAGATCGTTTATTACCGCAAGCAAATTTTAATACAAAAATGTGTCTGGTTTTTAAACAATTCATTGGTAGAGCTTCAGTTTTGCCTCAATTTAAACCAATTGAGAGAATCACACAGCAACACGGTCGGAGCCGGAGAGGAACAGTGGTTAATAAATAGAGGAGCTCGGAGAGCCCCTGCCCCGGCCCGTCTCCTGGTCACTTGGTCAGTTGGATTCGATTACAAAGAAAAAGGAGCATACAAAAGCGAGACAGGGCTCATAGCAAGTGTGCTGGTGAGACTCGTTTCAAGGACAAGCAACTGTGCGTGTAAGTCCAGATTTCTCCTAGGAGCAGAGGTCGCATCCATCTCAGCCTGGTTGGAAGTGGAATGACCGGTTCAATAATAAATAGGAAAAACAAAAACAACCCCCAAAGAGATGCAGGTAAAACAGTGAACACCGTGGGTCAGCCCCATGGAACCAGGAGAACCCTCTCACGTGTAGGACCCGCCACCGCGCAGGGATGTGTCTGAGCGGTCCAGACCCACAGCCCTACCCCGTGCTCTTCACTGGGCAGCTTCAGCGTGAACCCCTCCCCAGACCCCCCCCATTTACTCCTTTGCTCTTTAAAAGCGAAGCAGCCGGGACTGTGTTCTGAGGCTGCCGCGTGTGCAAACTGTGTCAGGTCAAACCCCGCTTCCTTCAGCTACAACCACCTCAGCTGTAAAAGAGAATGGAAACAGAAGCCCCCCGTCCCCTCACCTCACGTGTCTGCGGTTGAGGTATCTGTGAGTTACAAAAAAGAGAGTTCCTTGGACACTGCAGGATTCAGGTCTTTGCTTTTAAATATAATTTACCTTGCTGAGACAGCAAGTTAGGTTTATAAAGTTGCATTTAGGAAACAATCCTAAAAGATAAAGCAGGTTCGCACCCTGCACCGCGCAGAAATCCTATTTATAGGCTTGGTTTTCTTTACACTTTCACATCTTGACCTTTGTTTTGCTTCCTTTTTTTTTTTTTTCCATTTTTTTTTCTTTTTCTTTTCCTTTTTTTCCTCCTCCCCTCCCCCCTCTTTCTCTCCCACATTTCAGGTTTTCAGCCCCCCCACCCCGCACCAGGGAGCGCCGAGAGGCAAGTTTTTATCTACATAAATATTCACATGAAAATAGTAACTTACAAAAAAAAAAGGAAAAAAAAAAAACAAAAAACCAACAAAAAAAAAAACCACCCCCCCCAAAATAAGGCAGCTTCATAACACAACTTTCTTTTACACTTTTAACAATATAGTTTCTCCCATTTAGAATAAATATACATCCAATGTACGGAGCAGGGTTAAAAACTGGACACGGGTCGGGTTTTCTCTCTGCCTGTGCCCCGGCAGGGCTGCGGTACAGTATTATCTCTTGGGGCCCGGCGTTTTCGGGGTGGCAGTGGTGCTTTTCTTGGACATGGTGGGGATTTTGGAGGGCTTGGCGGCGGCGCGGCGCGATCCGCCCTGCCCGCCGGCCGCGCTGCTCTCCGAGGTGTCCGAGCACGCCGACTGCGTCTCCAGCACGTCCAAGTCGGAGGCGTCGCTCCCGCGCCGGCTGCTGGCCCGGCTCCCGGTGCGGCTCCCGGCACGGCTGGTGGGGCGGCTCGCTGTCCTCTTGGGGTCTGCAAGGGCACAGCCGTGAGGAGGAGTTGTCCCCATCCCCGTCCCCGTCCCCATCCCCATCCCATCCCCGTCCCCATCCCACCCAGCACCCCTGAAACACCGGGTTCAACATCAGCACTGATTCATTCCCAAGATTTAAGGGAGCAGCTGTCAAACTGCTGCAGCACAGAACCATGGAACGGTTTGGGTTGGAAAGGACCTCGTCCAGTTCCAATCCCCTTCTGCTGGAGCAGGTTGCTGCCAGCCCCAGCTAACCTGGCCTTGAACACTGCCAGGGATGAAGCATTTATCAGCACCCTCACAGCAGAGAACTTCTGCCTTGTCTCCAACCTGAACTTCCCCTGTTTCTGAACCCATCATCCCTTGTCCTATCCCTACAGTCCCTAATGAAGAGTCCCTCCCCAGCATCCTTGTAGCCCCCTTCAGACACTGGAAGCTGCTCTGAGGTCTCCATGCAGCTTCTCTTCTCCAGGCAGAACAGCCCCAACTTTCTCAGCCTGTCTTCATACAGGAGGTGCTCCAGAGCCCTTGAGCATCCTCGTGGCCTCCTCTGGCCTTGCTCCAACAGCTCTTATGTTGAGGACACCAGAACATCTGTGCAATGTGTTTGATTTTGATCCTTGCTGTACAATGATGCCGATGGGCTGGAGAGGGTCTAGAGAAGGGTCACAAAGATGGTCCAAGGGCTGGAAAGCCGTGTAGGAAAGGCTGAGAGAGCTGGGTCTGTTCAGCCTGGAGAAGAGAGACTCAGGGGAGAGCCCATCACCATGTTCCAGGATTTAAAGGGTGGCTACAAAGAGGACAGAGACTCCCTTTTGACAACGGGTTCCATGAGAAAGATACAGGGAGATGGACAAGTTACTGGGGAGATTCTGGTTGGACACAAGAGGAAAACTCTTCCCCTTGAGAACAACCAGCCTCTGGAATAATCCCATGGGCATGGTGACATCCCAACACTGGGCAGGGTGCTGGAAATGTAGTCTAGGTCATGCTGCGCCTAGAAAGGTTGGACCAGATGATCCTTGAGGTCCCTTCCGACCTGGGATTCTAGGATCCTATGAGCTCCTCTCCCAGGCAGGGACACAGTGGTGGGCATCAGCCTCCCCAGCTCACTGCTGGCTCCCTAAACGTGAAATATCTTCTCTGACAATCCTAGCAACCACATAGGAACAGCAGCAGCAGGAGCTCTGCAGCCTTTGCACCCAACTTACCTGCCCAACTGGTTTTGGCACCTGCGGAGATGGGTGAGGAGCTGTTACTGGTGTCCCCAGCCAGGGAGGTGCGGCTGGAGTGGAAGGTGGGTCGCTTCAGCTTGCTGCCCGCAGAGGGGGTCACCTTGGGAGGAAGCACACACACAACATCTCTTAGATGGCACTTGGGCCATGGGCACGTCCGAGGGCAGCAGCTCGGCAAGAAGAACTCAACACTTAATGAACACCCATCTTAATGGTCAAGGAGAACACGAGCTCTCGTTTCAGCAGTACTTAGTGCAAAGGAGAAAAGCCTGGATCCTGAAAATTTGGAGCTGCAGGCTAAGGCACAGCTTTTTGTTGGAAAAATAACAAAAGCAAAGCTGCAATCCACCCGGGGGAGGACGGCATCATCTGGGCTCAAAAGCTCCACAAAGAGAATGTGAAATCTTGCAAAAATGGGTGTTTTAGCACCTAAGCAGCTCAAGAGTGTTTGGGAAGGTCAAATGTAAGGCAGTGTCTTAAGAAACACATCCCATTGCAGAGATGCTGCATGATGCTGCAAGGTGGAGGGATGCTGCCCCAGTGCCCTGGGCAGATCTGTGCACCCCCCAAGGGCAGACAACTCTGGTGAGGCACCAACACTGGACAAGGGACACAAACCACAGCGGATCCACTTCGGCCACATCCTGAAACGGTGCTTTTTTCCCCTGACCTTTAAGATGTTGCAAACGCAGGTGGGAAAGCAGCAAACAGGCAGCTCTGCTCCCGCTGCTGCGGAAGGAAGCAAAGGGGAAGGTGCCGGCAGGACAAAGGCACCTGGGTCTGGCTGGAAAGGGCAGCTCCAGTTTCTCTACACCAAGCAAAGCTCCAGGTTTGGGGCAGTGCCACAGGGAAGCGGCTGCCTGCGGTGTCCCGGGGCTCGGAGCAGCACCTTGCTCCAGCCCAGGGGCATTCCTGGATAGATGTACACCAATAGCAGAGGGCATTTCCCAATGAGCTTAAAGCACAGCTGGAGAGCTTCCCCTTCATCCCCTGTGATTTCTGGGCAACCTGGAAACCTTGAAATGCCATGAAACTGGAGCTGCAGCAGGTGGTGGGAGAGGGGCAGCTGCAGTGAGCTCCCTGCGGATTAAAACCCATTAACACGTGATTTCACCGATACCATTATCATCACCAGAGACTCCAATTCTCATCCTGGATCCTAGTTTACAACAGGCAGCAAGCAGGCAATGTAGGGAAATCAGGGATGTGCCTGACTGATGATTTCAAAGGATTCCTTTTCCTGCGTGAAAGCACCGCGGAGCGAGGCGCAGTTATCACCGCTCGGTGAATCCCTGGGAGCAAGCCCGGTGTTCCTCACCCCCGAAACACAAGGCCAGGGGAAGGAGCCCAAAGCCTCAAACCGAATTCCTCCTCCTGGGAGCACAGCATACGTGTGCTTCCACACGGTGCCGAACACAAGCACTGGGTAAGCACGCAGCAGCGTGGCGCTGGGCATGCGCTGTGGCTGGTTCTCAGGTCTCAACTCGGCCGCTGCATTTCAGCTGTTGGAAGCCGAACCCTTTGGCTTTCTGATTGCCCTGCTACAATCATAATGCTTAAAAGCATTAATAATGATGAATTTTCACAGCACAAGGGGATCAGTGTGCCTCTCGTGGCTCGAAAGCCTGTAAGTGGGAATCACCAACCGCTGTGCTTTATCCTAAGGGTGACGTTGGATTTGATCCGAGTTAGAAACCCATGAGAACTGCTCACAGTCCGCGCGGTAGCGGTGCCAACAAGCGCTGCTCTACCACAAGGAAAGCATTAAAACAGGCAGGGGAGCAGGGGTTCTCCATGGGAGCAGCACGCCGGCCTGTCCTGAGGGCTGCAGACCATACTCTACCTCGGCGCTTGGGAGCTGGAAGTCGGAATAATCGAATCCCCTCAGAGGGGTGCTCGCTTTACTGTTTATCAACCAGGGTTTGTCATAACATCGAGAGAAGTGATGTGGAGTCTGTGAAATGGAAAATCCAAGGAGAAGGGGGAGAGGTGGGGATGAGTGGAAGGGAAAAAAATAAAGGAATGGAGAAGTACCTGGAATGGGGGAAAACAGCACTAAAATGAAATGAGAACCAAACGGGAATACATAAATTAAAGGGGAAAAACCCAAAGAGATGATGAAATACAGCATGCATGGGTGGATGATGTGGTGGGAACGGAGAGACCACGGGTGATGGCTTCTTCCTGCTTGCCAGCCAAGCACCATGGCTGTAGCTCAGCCCTGGGGACCAGGAGCCTTCAGCTGCACAGTGATGCCGGGGACCATCCTGCAGAGCCAAGAGCGCCCAGCTTGGGCTGAGAACCTGTCCTGCACCATCCCACCCTCCATCCTGCTGCAGACACCATGAACATCTTCTAGAAACCACAGTAACCACCGAGCCCCCAGGCCCCAACCTTCCTCTTCCTCCTCCATGCACCTCCTGCAGCTCCTCACGCTGCCGGGTTTGAAGGTTTCTAGAGGAGAGGGAAGAGGAAGGCTTCACACGTGGACCCACCTTGGCTCCGCTGGCCGGGGTGGCGGGAGAGGATGGCATGGAAGCACAGCTGTGGTTGCTCTGGCTGGCACTGGAACTGGATCGTGTCGGGGAGGCGGCTCGGGAGGATGGTTTTGACCTTCGGCCTCGCGATCGGAACGGCGTCATTCCCTGGGAGGCCCCCTCCGGCAAGATGAACTTCTCTCGGAGTTCGAGGTTGGTCCGTCCTCGTGCTGCCAGGGGACAAAGGGGAGGAGACCTTAGGGTTTGTAAGGCACCAGAAGAAGACCCGGTACCATCGGCAGCTCTTGCTGCTTTATTTAGGGTGCACGGTCCTGTACAGCTCAGGGTTTCCACGTTAGCTCCCTATGCCACTGCTCTAAAGGGATGACAGATGAACTGAGAAAACCTGTAGTAGGAATAGGTCAGAGAGAAACCAAGTAGTTCAAGGTCACAGGAGAAATGTCTGCTTATTCACTAGGATGAGCATGGACCATCTGTACGCTGTGGCCACAGCCCACTGCCTCAGTACCATGGGTTCACCGATTCTGGGCTCGAGCATCTTCTCCCCAGAGTGCCTCAGACCAGGATTTTACCATCTCCTGGCTTTGAACCTTCTGAATTCTTTCAGGTCACCTCTAAGAAGCTCAGTCCATCACTCAGAGTCACACGGACACACTGACTGCTCCTAAGCACACAGTGCGGCAACACTCACTGGGGTCTTAAAACAAGAACCACATCCCTTCCCTTTCCTCTTCCCAAGACCCCTGGGCAGATACTGTCACAGTATCACCAAACCTTTTTGCTTTTACATTCCATGGATGTGTTTTCTCCATCTCCTCCTGTTATTTGGATACCCCAGACCCGCTCTGGCACCGTCCATTCAGTCACAGCAGACAAGCCCTCAAACTACCGGGCGAGAAGACACTGGTGCTGTAAACCCCAGGAGCTGCCTTACCTCTGCAAGGATCATTCTTGACCAGGAATTCATCCAGGGCCATCCATCCTCCCCCGACGCGGACCATGACCGTGCTCCGCAGGATACGGACCAGCCGCAGCTGCTGGGAATCGCCGAACTGTGGAGCCAAGGAAGAGTTCAGACAAGGGGGACACGAGAGGGGAGACCCGGCCCCTTCCCACCGCGGGCTGCTCCACATCCTGGGAATGATCTACTGAGGAATTTCAGGTTTCTCCAGACAGGTTCTTCTGGAGGAAGCGCAGGTTAGCACCAAATTACAGCAGCTCTGCTGCTGCATGGTTTTAAGGTGATGCAACTCACCGAATCCTTTAGTTTTAAAGCTGGAAAGGGATTTTTTTTTAGAGGAGCGAATGAGGTTTTGGAATTTGGTCTCTGGATGGGATTTTTCCAGCCAGAACTGTAGTTTCTTTTGACTGTGAAGGAAACAAGAGGCTGGCAACGCAATGCCCCTCTCCTGGTGCAGCCCACGTGGAACAGAGCCGGCAGATCCAGCTCACGGATGCCAGTGCATCAGTGAGGCAAAGCAGCGCTGCACCGCTCAGCCAGGAACCTCTTCTCATCAAGTCTGAAGCCCAGGGATTTCACTGAGCCTCAGACTTGACCCCAGCAGCCAGAAAGCCCCCGCCGCAGAGATCACCCCGTGAGGATGTCCTGGTGAGTGCGGAGTGATGGGAATCCAGGCAGGAATCCCGCAGCAATGTCGATTAGTGACTGCAATGTTCATTAGTGATTTTAAACACCTGCAATCTCAAACGAGCGCACCCTCAATTAGAAGCATGTGCCTGTTTTACAAAGCTCCCCTGAATCTCCTGGACAGCCAAGCCCAGGCTCCCGGTTGCCCTTGGCACCAGAGCCGATGTGGGACACCGGGAGCCTGGCTCGGATGCGGCAGCTCTGCAGCCAGGTCTACAGCGCATCTGATGTGATGAGAGGATGGGGGAATCCTTAGAAATCAAGAACCACCTTCAGGATGATTAAAACCAAGAAAGAAACAGCAGCAACATTGCTCCTGGGTGGATAAGAACGGAAAACCCAGGAGACTGAATGAAAACAGAGAGTGCAAAGCCACTGGGGTGGGTCAGAGGGGCAGGAGGGAACAGCATCTCCTCCCACAGGGACATGGGACTCTGGGCCTGGGTGTCCCTGCTCCAGGGTCCTACCAAAACAGGCTCATGGTGAAAGAGCTGTCACAGCCATGCTTGGCAGAGCTGCAGTGCCCCGGGTATGAGGAGGGCAGGGAGCTGCCTTCCCACTCTCTGGGCTCTGTGTAAGGTGTCCAAGAGCTTGTTCTGCACCAGGGACAAGTCAATTCCCATTTCCTCTGCCACACTGACCTTATTCTTCAGTTGCTGTTGAAAAGGTTTCTATAAATCACTGCCTAAATGATAGCCAGAGCTCCCTCAGATCCAGCCAAGTTTGTTTCTTTTTGGACATGCTTTTGGTAGGGCACCATCATCCTATGTGAAAAATGTGCTCTCCTATTGGAGTGGCACATGCTATTGGCACATGATGCTCCAGTCCCATTAAAGAAAGGGCTCTGCCCCCTGAGCCAGCCAGCACTCATGCTGCCCTGCTCGCCACAGCTCATGACATGATGGGGATACATGCAGGTTTTGTGAGCCTTGCTCCAGTTAGGAGTTACTCAGGAGGTGTAGGGGGATGAGGGTTTAGTTATCATTACCTACAGGACTAAAAGGGAGGACTCAGTGCTCTCATTCCACAGTGACTGGGATCCAAACCCACCCAGAGCCTGGTACAGACCTCATGCAGGTAGGTGCTCCCCACACAGGGTGCTGTGATTTGCCACTGCTTCCCATCAGCACCCCCAATGTATATGAGGAAGGAGCCACGGTGAGGAAATCTCTCTCCATTTTTGTCAAATCCTGCTGTTCCCATTGAATTTCCCCCTTTTTTTTCTGCCCAGTGCACTCTGTTTTCCAGGTGGCCCTCCCAGCCCAGGCGCTCCCCTGTACCAGGCTCTGCTGAGCAGCGCTCACAGATCACATCCTCCCACAGCGACAAAGGACAGGACACACAGAGCTACGTTTGTTAACAGAACTCAGGAGGTGAGAGGCAGCATCACAAGGCAAACTGTACCTGATTGCCGAGGAAGAACTGCGGAGGGAGGGGAGATGGTGGGGTGGGAGGAAAATTGAGAGGGAAAGGAGGGGAAAGAAAAACAAGAAAAACATTTAATGGGATTAACAGCGCAATAACCATGAGAACTGTTAACTGCAGGTAGTTAGAGATCCATGGGGTTTATGATACTTGGGTGGGAGCTCAGGGAGCCTGGTGCAGGCAGGGGGTGAGCGCTGCGGCTCCGCTCCTCCCGGCCGGAGCATCGGCCCCGCCACCAGGAAGAGGGCAGGACCCAGCTTGCCAGCTCTGTCACCGGTTCACCTCGGTGAAGGATCCCAAAGGTAAACAGCGAGCTGGGTACAAAGAGATTCTTTAAGGAAATTATCCTCCCTTGGTGGGGAGCAAGCTAAGAAAAACACGGCGGAAGGCACACTCATCCACACGGAACACTTCAAGGGCGGCTGCGGGCGCGCTGAATGCAGCGTTTCACAGGGACGGCTGCCCCAGAACAGGGACACTTTTATGCTCTCCCGGTTCAGGGAACGCCCTGGGGCCGAGGACGGCGCTAGGCAAACATGGCCCAGCCACCTCTGTTGGGAGCTGGAGGACGAGGTGCCCGGCACCCCGCCGGTGATGCCCCTGCCCCGGCTGGGAATGGGGAGCAGGATTCAGCCCCCTCTGCCTTACCCGGTATTTGTTCTCGCCGATCTGCTCCACTTGAAATCTCTTGGCACACTTGCACTGGGCCACTTGCCTGGTGACCTGCCATCACCAACAGAGAGATGTGAGGGACCGGGATTTGGGGAGTCTCGTGGCTAAAACACAGACCTAAGCAGCCTTTCCTTCAAAACCACAGTGGGTTCTGTCAGAACCAGCTGATTATTTTGGCTCAGCACCTCCATGATCCTTTTTTCCCCACTCCCTTTTGTCTCTCCACAGCCTGAACTACCCCAACAGCCCTGAGGACCTGTCTCTTCTGGTGCTTTACCTCATCTTCAATCTTGTCGGCATCAGTGGTGGGGCGGTAGGCATCCTTGTTGGGATGGAGAGCAGCCACAAACTCATAGTAATCGATGTAGCCATCACCATCACGGTCAAAGATATCAGCCACCGCTGTCATCTCCAGCTTCGTCGTGGGGAATTCTGGAAGGAGAGGGAAATGAGCAACCGACACAGGAACCTCACTCATCACAATCGAAGATGTGAGAGCATGGTCAGCATAGAATCACGAATGGTTTGTGTTGGAAGAGACCTTAAAGCTCCTCCAGTTCCAACCCCTGCCATGGGCAGGGACCCCTTCCACTAGAGCAGCTTGCTCCAAGCCCCTGTGTCCAACCTGGCCTTGAACACTGCCAGGGATGGGGCAGCCACAGCTTCTCTGGGCACCCTGTGCCAGCGCCTCAGCACCCTCACAGGGAAGAGTTTCTGCCTAAGAGCTCATCTCAGTCTCCCCTCTGGCAGGTTAAAGCCATTCCCCTTGGCCTGTCCCTACAGGCCCTTGCCCAAAGCCCCTCTCCAGGTTTCCTGCAGCCCCTTTAGGCACTGGAGCTGCTCTGAGGTCTCCCCGTGGCCTTCTCTTCTCCAGGCTGAACCCAGTTTCTTCAGCATCTCAGTCCTCAAGCAGGGCCAACTTCGTCACATGGAGGTGGCCATTTCTGAGCTCATTTCAGGCACTTACTGGAGGCCAGGATTCCATCGATGAACTCCTGCCGGGTGATCTTCCCATCCTGATCCTTGTCGATGCGCCGGAAGAAGTCCATGACGCGGGATTTCTTGTGGTTCATCCAGCGCATGTACTTCTTCCGCCAGACGTCGAAGTCGAAGTTTGCAAACTCCTTCAACTGGAAGCAAACCCATGGGAGTCAGGGGGGAAAATCCCTGAGGGAGCAGCACCCCCGGCTCGACAGCACCCTCAAACACCAGCCTCCAGCTGAGCCTGTGCCGAGCTCCTGGTGCGAAAGCAACCTCCCACCCTCCTGGAAGGCTCATCTGGGTTTATCCAGATGAGGGGGCCACTCAAATTGACTTTCCAGACAGAAGGACACACAGCGTAGCCAACAGCCACCACGTGGACCACGCACCATGGACCCATGGACATGGGATGCAGCATCCCCCACGCTGGTATATGTACACATAGGCAGAGGTATCAGCTACTTGCACACAGACACACACACACCCCCCGTCTTTGCTTGGGAAGCTGGGGATGATGCCTGGGAAGAATACTCATTGTTGGCATCATTTTGGGCACGTTGCTCCCTTTTCCCTTTCCCTCTAAGCAGCAAAGAAGGGATCTCTTGCTCATCTTCCAGGTAAGACAGTGGCTGGGGCACAGCTCAGCTCTACAAACCCTGTGGCTCTGCCACTGGCCTCAGCTGAGCCACTCACCCTCCAGTTTAAACCAACACCCTTTTTATCCCCCCCCACCCCACCGAAAGGGCTCCCATGACCCACCCCCAAGCTCAAGCAGTTCACAACAAGGTAATGCCATTGTTTTTGAGCATTTTCTTTTTCCTCTCAACATTCTTGGGAGTTCAAAGCAACAAAGAAAAAACATTAATACGCATAAACTGAACTGACCTACAGCAAAAGCAACAGAAAACAAAAACACTCACTTCTGGGCATAGCTGCTTTGTTAAGCATAAATAAAAACAAAAATGACATTAGATGTTTGGAAAAGATAGAGACAGTAATTGTTAAACTAAGCACTAGGAGTACAGGCCTGGCTGTCATTACAGATACCGACTGCAGGGGCATGAAGCAGTTCATTAATAGGCAGTTCATTACAGAAGGTAGCTTTCAGCCTTGATACTGTAGGCATACCATCAGCCAGGCAGCAGAAGCTGCCTGCAAGAGTGGGCAACTCAAGAGGCAGCACTAATGTGAAATGCTTCACAGCAACCCACAGCACTGCTCCCTTCCCCATCCCCGAGCAGCCGGGGGCTGTTACCTCCTCCAGCCTGTCCAGGGCATCGTTGAGCTTGCGCTGCCGCTCCAGCGCCAGCAGCCAGACCTGCTGCCAGCGGGCCGAGAGCTGGTTTATCCGGGGGTTCTTTGTTTCCGACTGGGAGATAATGGGCATGCTGGGGGGGGCGGCCTGACTCAAGGATTTTCCTGGAAGAAAAGGGAGAAAAGGAATTGTTTGAGGTGGTGGCGATGGGTTTCAGCCAGTCTGAGCGGTCCCTGCTGGCTGCTCTCCGAAGGGATGCAGTGTCCCCGAGTAGGAGGACATGGTGATGGATGGCTCTACACCCAACCTCCCCAGCGCTCCCTCTGCACTTGGGAATTCACATTGGACTCCGGCTTCAAGAAACAACACCAAAAAAGACCCAAAACCTCATCTCAAAGCAACCGCAGAGAAAGGGAAGAGCAGCGACAGCACGAGCTCCACACACCCCAGCACAGGGGTTTTGGCAACTGCCACCTGGATTTTCCCCTCCTAACAAGTCTCAACTGCCTTCCTGGTGCCTGTCAAGGCAGGATGCCTCATTAATTGATAATCAAAGTTAATTAGTTCCCTATGCATTTAATTTCCTCCCATCATCACACGGATCAAGCAGGCACATACTGTTGCTGCGGGACTTCTCAATGAAAGGCCCGTGGGGGGGCTCAGTAGCTTTCCTCTTGTACGTCTTCGTCACCCGGTCCACGTCCGGCTGTTTCCGTGTCATCTCCTCCATAAAGGACTGTGGAAATACAGAAGGGACAAGAAAACCTTGGCAGTTTCGAGACGGTTTTGGTCTCCTCTTGCTCCAGGTCCTTGCTGGGACATGGCAAGGCCATAGAGGAGAGGTAAGCTTGTGGCCAAGCTATTGCACAGCGCCGGCTTGGCTTGGATCGGCAAATGCTGGAGCTCATCCCCTGGGCTGGCTTTGCTCTCAGGTGACAGCTCTGATTGGGTCACCTCCTGTTTTAATAGGGACTTCCAAGAGAGGTCAATGCCTCTCCCATGGAGGGGCAAGAAACCCGCTTCCTGCCCCAATCCCAAGTGCCCCCCGTGTTGGGGACTGGGCTCACCTGGTGTTCGGAGATGAGGGCTTTGACCTGGTCAATATTTTGTGGCATGGGCTCCTGGTCCCGCTGGATCAGAGTCGTCTCAGCCCACTGGATCCAAGCCAGGAGCTCTTCCAGAAGCTCTGCATTCGCCACCAGCTCCGAAAGTGCAGACTCCAGCCTCTGCTGGTGCTGCTTTGCCCATGTGAGAACCTGTTGGGAGCACAGGGATGAGCATCAGCCCGGCTCTGGGCAGGAACCCCTGCAGCCATCCCTCCCCAACGACACCCGGTGCACTCACCTCCTCGAACCTGGCTCGGATGATGGTGATCCAGTGTTTGATGGTGGTGATGCAGTCGGGATGGCAGGCGGCCAGGATGACCTCCCCCATGCCCACGGCCGCATTCACGTCCGCTCGCTTCTCCTCCACCTTCTTCATGAACTCCTGAAAGGCCCAAGTCAAGGATTTAGCAACATGCTCCCCCAGCAGCCTTGCTCAGGTTGAGTTCCAGAGCTCCCCAGTACCTTGTGTGTGTCGATGAGGGACTGCAGCGCCTCGGCATCATCGGGAAGCGCTCCTCGGAAGCGCAGGGATTGCTCTGCCTCCGAGAGCCACTCCAGCAGCATGTGCACGGCCGTCCTGAACTCCTCTGCCTGCAGCGACAAAAGCAAAGGCATCAGGTCTCCTCCTCCTGCAACACTGCTCGAACCCCTGCTGGGAGCTGGGGAGACAAAAGGGCTGAGAGGGACTTGGGAAACAAATTAAAAGAGGGGAAAGAAGTCCTATTTGTTGGCCTGGGTTTGTGCAGCACCAGCAGATGGGTCCTGCAGTGGCTGAAGACCCCCTTTTAGCTCCAATCCAGGTCTCTTTCTTGCACTGGACATCAGCAAACCCCAGCCTGGACAGTCTGATCACAGCTCTAATCCTGCTGTGCACATCAGTGAGATCTGCTCGTTCTCCCTTCTCAGATCAGCCTTTATTGGCTCTTCTTTGGGGTAAAGAATAAGTAAATAACTGACAGCCACTGGCTGCTCTGCAGCAACCCCTGGTAACTGCTGCGGGGCTGGGCTGCCCTGCTCAGCCAGATCAGGCACGGGGCAAAACCTCTTCGCTGAGGCTCAAAGCTGGAGCCCAGCAAAGCTCTCTGAGCCCGTTCCCAGCCATAGCCTTCTGCTCACCTGCTTCAAGGCCTGTTCCAGGCGGGTTTGCTTGGACACGGACAGCTTGCAGACCGTGTCCCAGCGGTTGCTCAGCTCCTGCAGCTGCACCTTCACCCAGGTCGTGTCGTCGCGGCTGTTCTCAATGAGCTCCCGGCCGGAGCGCTTCAGAACCTGCACCGTGCCCGTGCGCTTCCCCAGCTCCTTCTGGAAGACCTGCAGGGACACAGGGCAGAAGCTGAGCAGGGCTGGTCGGTCCCGGCGGGGTGTTTCATATGGAAGGAGTGAATGAAATGAGTTTGGAACACGGTTCTGCGCCCACATCAGGGATCCAACCCAACCTGGTGTGATGGGAGGGCAGGCAGAAAGCCAGGCAGAACAGGCAGCTCCTGAGCATGTTTTGGTGTAGGTACAACAACTTGACACCCTGGTAGAAGCAGTTGTGACCTGGAGCAGACAAGTTCCAGGCCCTGCAACACAGCGGCTGTGCAGGGAATTCAATGTACAAGCTGATCCAAACCCAGTCTCCGAGACGTGCTGGAGAATGGCCATGGCCAAAGTTTATCCAGGACTATAAATCCAGCCACCTTTCCAAACTAAACCTTCAACAGATCTGACTAGCAGCACCTCAGAAGAATGGAGCCCCAGCTCCTGTATCCTTCCCAGTAATGCAAAAGCTTCTTCCCACTTGTTTTGCCCTCCTTGTCCACTGCAGCAAAGCAAGGCAGCTCTGCAGCAAAGTTTCTCTCTTCTTTGGCTCTTGGGGAAGACAAACCCATCTTGTGTCTCAGAGCAGAGCTGGAAACAACACTCTCACCTTGTGATTATCCATCAGGTTCATGACCAGATCCAGGTCGCCGTGGACAGGTTGGTCTTCAGCTAACTGGGGTTCCACCTTGTAGAGCCAGTCCACCAAGGCCTGCAGAGCATCCATGAACTGGCCAGAGAACAAGAGGGCTTCCTCCAGCTTGTGCTGCCTGAAAAGCAACATCCCCATGAACTTCCATGCACAAAGTCACCTCCTTTTGTCACGTTCCAGTGGCCTCCTCCAGCCACCCCGGGAGATGTGCCTGGTCAGTGTGTTTAGCCATTGCCATGGCCCAACAAGTGCTGTGGGTACAAGGCTGGGGCTGGACTCACCTTTCCACAGACTTGCCACACACTGTGTCCCACTTATCCCGGACTTCTCCCAGCAAATTGTCCAACTTTTGAGTGTCATCCGCAAGCAATGCTTTTTCTTTGAGGGCTCTGCCCGTTCTGATGGTGGTGTCGTAGACGGGCTGCTTCCCCCCCAGCGTCTTCTGGAACTCCTGGGAACCAGAGAGAAAGCAAAGGTGCTTCAGGAAGCCTGGCCCTGGCTCTCTGAAGATACATGGTGCTGGTGAAGATCCCCACAGGAACGTTTTCCATGGCAGTGGTAAGCACTGACATTCCTTTCCCCTGCCCTCACAGCAGGGGAGATGCTGCCCTGCTCCCCACCCAACAAAGCACCCTTTCCCCCAGCGTTCAGCACCAGTTTTGCTTTGCCAAAACTCTACCTTGTGTTTGGAAAGCTGGAGCTTGATTTTGTCGGGATCATTGGAAATCTCCAGCTCTGAGTCCAGGTGATTCTCTGCATCCTCCAGCCAATCCACCAGTTTCTTCCAAGCTTCATGGAACTGCAAAGAAACAGGAGCCAGTCTGAAACTTAACACTGGTGGTGTCCCAAAGTCCCTGTCTGGTCCTGGGACCTCCTGCCCTCCAAAGCTGGATATACCCCAGGCTCTTGTCACACCCTTCCCATGTTTCTCACCTGCTTAGCTCGCTTCCTGGCATCATCAAGAGCCCGTCCCCGCTCCACTGAGCGCTGCACGACCTTCTCCCAGCGGGACTGGACGCTCACCAGCAGGTTCTTGATCAACACCACATCCTGCTTCTGACTGAGGAACTTCAGCTGGTTCCCAGTCTGATCCAGCTCGATGATCTGGTCCCGGTGAGCATTCACCTCATTGGCAAACACCTGCGAACGGCAAAATGCGCCCTGTGTAAGGGGAGCCGTGCCTGCGAGCAGGGCAGGTGAGGAGCCACCCTTGCTCCCTCCTGCATCCCGGCGAGCCCTTGGCTGCTGGTGGCACCGGTACCTTGTGCTCATCGATCTGGGCCAGCACGGCGCTGAGGATGAGGCTGGCCGGGGGCGCGATGTTCAGGCTCTGCTCGGCCAGCGTGAGCCAATTGATGAAATCCTGGAGGGAATTCTGGAAGTCCGTGGCCAGGGCCAGCGCCTCCTCCAGCTTCGCCTGCAGCAGCGGGAAGGGAAAAAGGGAAGGGGAAGAAAACACAGCATGGAGGGTGAGAGCTCCCGATGCGCGGCTCCGCGGACAGAGGCAGCCTTTGTGTCCCTGCTGGAACGTCCCTCTAAAGGGACCTCCTCGCCTCAGCCCGGGAACACGGCTTCTCTACCGCGGGGAGGGGGCTCTGGTGAAAGCCAACGCTTCCTTTCCAAACAAGAAGGGCCTCTGAAAGGGGAGACCTTCATGAGCACCCGAGCAAGCAGCTGCGTCACCCTCAGCTTCCTGCCAGCGGCATCGCCATGGGAGCGCGGCTCAGTGAGCTGGATGGGGTTTCAACGGCAGCAGCTGCAGCACCACACACTTATTCTGGGCTGAGACCACTGTGTGCCCTGGTTTATCTCATCGCCAGCCAAAAGCCTCGGATGGAGGCGACTCTGCCTGCTGTCTTGTGGGGGACCAACAAAGCTGTTCAAAGCGGGAGGTTTCTTCCCATTTCTCCTATTAACCCACAACAAAATTTACCCTCATCTTCTGTGGGACTTAACCAACTCTGATGACTGTCTAGAGGAAACACTAACAGTTTGACACTCAGGCAGCACAAACTCAATCTGAACAACACAGAAAGGTGTCCAAAAGGAAACCCCAGCCTCTTCTCCTGCCCTCACCGGCTCCATCCCTCCTGGGACAACAGACTAGCAAAGCAGGGAGCAACCACTGCCAGACCAGCTCATGGGGTGAGGGCGGACATCCCCACCAACACTACCTTTCTCTCTTCCATCTTGGTGCTGACCAGGCACCACTTCTGCTCCAGCAGTGCTACGCTCTGCTCTGTCTTTGAGCCCGAGCCCGTGTCGTCGCGGTTCAGCAGCATCAGTCGCCCCTTGGCCAGCAGCTGGCTGTAGGTGTCCTCCTTGGCTTTGAGCTGGCTGTAGAGCTCCTGCAAGGGAGGCAGCACCGAGGCGTTAGACAAGGGAAGAGCTTGGAGAGGGGCCACGGCTGGCTGCAAGTCAGGGTGGTGAGAAAATGAAGCTCAGGGCAGGCAGGGAATGACAGCAGTGCGTCACTTTGAGCAGAGGAAGGTGGTTAAAGCACCACGGCACCTGTACCAGGCATCAGGTGCAGAATTATCTGCTCAAAGAGACCAGAAAAGCACTTTCCTTCCCATCAGATACAGAAGGGCAGACGTTTCAATGCTGGTATTTGACAGGAGCTTGCTGAACTAAAAGCATTAAAAAAGTCTCTCCTAGGAAATTACCATGTGGGCATTGAGCTGCTCCCGGGCAGTTTCTGGCAGCCCTCCTGTGGGTTTTGATGCCGACAATTGGCTCTCCATCCTCGTTAGCCACAGGAGGAAGTCTTCAATCTCACCATGGAAACCCTGGGCCTGTTCAGGAACACAGAATCAGGATCAGATGACATCAGCCACCATTGATCATGCGCCAGGGTTAACGCTGCGTCTGATTCAGAACCAGATAAAGAGGCAGAGCTGGAGGCACCAGGCTGGGAGATATATGGGATATCCTTCAGCACGTGTGCCTGGTCCCTGCCCTGCTTCAGAACCCTCCAGGACTAAGATTTAGGTGAAAAACTTGGCACGAAAAAGTTCCCAACATCTCTCTAAGTCTTTCCCCCTTTATTTCCTCCCCAAAGCAAAGGGGGAAGCAGCCCCAATCCACGGCACACGGGAGCACCCCCCTGACCTGCTGGAGCGTGGACTGGAGCTGCTGCTCCCGCTCCTCCGTCTTCTGCAGCACCGATTCCCAGCAGGAGTTGAGCTTCTCCAGGCGGTTCCGCAGGCTGCTGGCATCGTCCCCTGCGCTCGACTCCAGCAGCTCGTTGCCTGCTTTGTTCACAGTCTCCACCGTCGCCTGGTGGGCCAGGACATCGTTCTTCAGCACCTGCAACATATAAAGGACATGGAGCTGTTGGAACAAGTCCAGAGGAGGCCACGAGGATGCTCAGGGGCTGGAGCACTTCCTGTATGGAGACAGGCTGAGAGAGTCGGGGCTGTTGAGCCTGGAGAAGAGAAGCTGCGTGGAGACCTCAGAGCAGCTTCCAGTGTCTGAAGGGGGCCTATAGGGATGCTGGGGAGGGACTCTTCATTAGGGACTGTAGGGATAGGACAAGGGGTAAGGGGTTAAAACTGAAACAGGAAGTTTAGATTGGATCTAAGGAAGAAGTTCTTTACTGTGAGGGTGCTGAGGCACTGGAATGGGTTGCCCAGGGAAGCTGTGAATGCCCCATCCCTGGCAGCGTTCAAGGCCAGGTTGGACAGAGCCCTGGGTGCCATGGTTTAGTGTGAGGTGTCCCTGCCCATGGCAGGGGGTTGGAACTGGATGATCTTAAGGTCCTTTCCAGCACAAACTATTCTATGATTCTACAAGAGATGGGGTGGGCAAACACTGGGACACCTCAAACCATCTTGTTAATTCCTGCCCGCTCTCATGGGCTTGAACCAACTCAAACCAGGAGAAAGGAAATCCTGCAACAGAACAGAGTGAAGGTGTACCTGGAGTAGGGGTACTCACATGGTGCTTCGCAAGTTCAACCTCGATGACTTTTGGGTCTCCATTGATGGGTTTCTGAGCATCAAGCAGCTCTTCAGTGTGGGTCAGCCAGGCCATGAGCTCAGCCAGTGCGTGCTGGAACTGTCCAAGTGCCAGGAGAGCTGCTTCTAACTTATGCTGGGCAAGGACAGGGATGGAAAAGGAGAGTTTAAGTGGTGAGGGAGGAGGAGCATCCCCGTGAGTTTCGGCCCCACACCTACAAGTGCCCAAATCTCTCTACCTGTCTGTGAGCAATCTTCTCGCCCAAATTCTCCCAGAGATGCTTCAGCTCTGTCAGTGGTTCCTTTATGATGTCTCTGTCTGTCTCATCTGTAGCTTTTTTTAGCATCAGTTCACCTTGGTGATTAAGCTTTTCCATCTCAATCTGCTGCTGGTAAACCTCCATCTTAAACTCCTGCCAAAACAAGCAGGACAAAAACCAGACCATAATGAATCCCTGGAGCGCGAGCGCCGTGACGCGAAGCCAGCACCGGAGAACCGGTCCCACGTACCTTCATCTCGTTCATTTGCTCCTTCACCGTGCTGAGGTCAGTGCCCACAGGAGACATGTTGCAGAGCTTGATCACGGCGTTATCCAGCCAGTCAAACATGGCCTGGAAGGAGCAAAGGCATCGTTAGCAAAGGGAATGGCAACACGGGCTCCTCCTGCGGCTGCTGCCTCCATCACCCTGCAACCACAGAACTTGTCTTTCAGGGCAGAGATGCCTGCTTGATTTCCAAGCTCTTTCCTTCTCTCTCCTGCTTCCAGCAAAGGGCTCATCCTACTGCTTCATGCAGAAATGGAGTCAGATTTGGGATGACAAATACAACCAAATATCTGCTCTTCCATGGAGCTCATTGCTGAGCTCAGGCTCTACCGGAGGCTGCAAACACTTGCCCAGGAGATGTTTCCTGCTTTGCGTGAGTGCAAATCCCAGTACGACTCCCGGGAGAGGATTCACAAAGCCTACCCATACCCTGCCTCTTACCTGAAGCGTGTCTTGGTATTGCACAGCTGATTGCATGGCTTCCTCAAGCTTCTCAAGCCTCTCCTTCCATGTTTTGTTTAGATTTTCCCATGCGTTGTTCATCTGTGGAACAAGAAATTGCCCACAGAATGTATTAGGCTCTTCCAGCGGAGCTCCCACTTGCTCCTACCTGATGTTACCTGCAGGAGAGGCTGCTGGTTCTCCTACCTCATCAATGCTCTTTTTCACTTCTGGTTTCTCAGTTTCACCACAGGCAAAAATTAAGTCGGTTCCAAGGAGTCGGATGAACTCCAGCTCTTCGTGCAAGCCGTCCGTCTCCTCCTTGATGGTCTGCATGGGCCACAGTGACAAGAGAAACACGTTTAGTGTTAAATGCTCTTCCAAAATCACCCTAGGAACTAAGGCACGGGCAGTCCTTCCAGCTCTGGTGTCCCGGGCCCTGGCTGACAGCCCCAGTGCCAGACCCCAGGATGGGGTTACACAGCGAGATGATGGTGTCCTGCTCACTGGCATCACCACCAGTGACCTGCTCCCAGCGATGCTGCTGGGTGCAGGGGTTGGGGGAACTCAACTAAGAACAACTGTATTTAGCTTGACACGTGCCTGGACTGCCTGGCTGAGGGTGCTGTTTACAAGAGCCATCCTGTTTACAGGAGCATTTTGTCAATATAGGAATAAGTTGCAAAGCCAGAATGGTTTTAAAGGGAGAACAGCAAGGACAAACTTAGCAAAGCATAAAGAAATCTCTGCTGCCCAAGGTCGGAGTCAAATCCACCTGAAGTGCATTTCCCCACAAACAAGACACACATGCAAGCCCATCCAGCTTTACACCTCTCCCTGCTCTAACCGAAATCTAAACACACACTTCCCACACCAGACAGCACTTGGGGAGATGCCTCCAGTTCTGACTGGGAGCAGACCCGTGCAAACTGCCACGTCACTCGAAACAAGTGGGCACACGAGTCTGACCGCACGCTTGATACGCTTCCTAAAACAGGAGCAGATAAAGTGATTTAGACATCCTTTCCTTGTCTGGAACAGGGGGTGGTGGTGGGCAGGGATATGCGAAACACACTTCTGCTTTTTGCCTTGTAGCTCCAAATCGCAGTGGAAAGAGCATGTCATAATCTGCCTGCCTGCCTACAGAGCCGTTTTACAACCACTTCTGGCCATGCTCCTATCTACGATCTGTCCCCGTTTAGCTTACAAGCTGGGTGCAGACAAGCTCCCGACACGGTACAGCCCCCCGGTCCTCACCTCTGCCGCTTCCACCTGCTGCTTGATGATGGAGGGGTCAATGCCTGGGCTCTCCAGGTCATGAACGATGTCCTGCGTGTCTTTGATGGTGGTCAGGAGAGCTGCCATGTCGTACCAGAACTTCTCTGCAAGCTCCAGGACATCAAGGAACTTCATTTCACGTTCCTCTGCCCGAGCTTTGATGTCTTCCCAGAAGAAGACCATCTGATCCAACTTATCCTGGATTACTGAGGAAGGGAGTGAAAACATTCAGTGGAGGAGGAAATCGTTTTACAACTCAAGAGCATTTTGCAAACGCTTTCCACTTAGAAACAGCCAAAGGAATATTCAACGGGAACTAGAGACGACCAGAACTATTAGAGCATTTACTCTGAGAACCAAGGGATGTGAGAAACTCCAGCTTGCAGCAATAAAGCCTTTATGTGCAGGCAAGCTCAGGGCAAATTTGCCCACACACTCTCTTCCAGTGAACCTCTGTTCTGGCCACCTCTAGCATGAAGTCTACGCTTGCTCGGTCCATGAGCTGGCTTTTGAGCTGCCAAAAAAAGGTGCCAATTAGTGCCAATGCTGTTGACAGGTCTTTTTGTGCTGGGGATGCTCTTTCCCTCCATTAGATGCTGAATCAACACCAGCAAATCGTTTCACAGGGGCCACCAATCGTTGCCACAAGAGACCAGCTCAGGGGGGAGGGCTCAGCTTGGCTGAGCTGAAACCTCTGCCTGAGAAGCCACAAACGCTTCTTTCTGCCCTGATACCACCCTGTCTGCTCCGGATGGAAGCAGGCATCAGACATCTCCACACGGAGCACGCATCCTTCCTCCTAAGGCCAGGAGACCCTCTGAAATACACCCCGTGGACATCAAAGCCTCCCCAACAGCGACAGAGCCGTGGTTTGGGTAGGAGAAGCTGGGCACAGCTATGAGGCCAGCCAGCACCTCCTGTTTAAGGCACCCAGAGATACCTTTTGCTGCCAGGTCCTTGTCTGCTCCCTGCGAGCGGCCGATCAGCTCTTCCCCGCGGCGTTTCAGCGCCTCGAAGGAGGGCTGCAGCTTCTCCAGCTCCACGCTGGCACTCTTGTTCTCGCTGATGCACTCCCGGATCTTCTCCACCTCGGCGGGGATGAGCGGGGGCATACGCAGGCGGGAGGAGAGGGCTTCCAGTGTCTCCAGCATGGGCTCGATCTTGTCATGGAACTGGAGAAGAACAAGTCCATTAGGGAGGGCGAGAGGAGATGAAGCAACGCTGCCTCGCTCCCTGCGTGTGCAACAGCCCCAGCGGCCTCTTGGAGAGGACAAACATTGCCTGCAATAGCAATGAGACCTGGAGCCTCCTGTTCGTGCCTGCCTCGGCTCTCCTCTGCTGCCAACAGCCCCAGGCTGCCCCAGCTCAAACCACACACAAGCCACAGCCTCACAGAGCCAGCACGGGCAACTGTGAACCAAACACAGCAGCGATTTATCACCAGATTCAACCCTTCAAAACCTCCCATTTTTGGCTGCTGCAGATGGGCAGCGTGGTACCAAAATCCATTCCCGGTTGTTTGAGCATCTGTGCAGAGATGCTGCTGGAAAAGCACCGTGTCTGGTGCTGATGGAATCTCCACTTTGCAACGGCAGCAGGATATGGCCCCGGCAGGGTCAGCAGGAGCTGGTGAAGGCTGCATGCATGGGGAGGAGCGAGCTGCCACGGTGCTGGGTCTCTGACCAAAGCAGAACCGGAAAGCCAAGAGTGACAGAGGATGGGGTCTAGCAGGGTTCACTGCTATTGTCTTCCTTAAGAAGAAAAGTCAACTTTGGCCTTAAAGATCCCAAAGCATCTCTGCTGGAGGAGGACAGCTCTGTGCTCCGACTGCCAGCTCCAGGCCCTCCCTGCAGGACACCAGTGCTGGTGGTGGCCAAACCCAGGCTCCAACAGCAGAGAGGAGATGGGCTCTGGGTGCAAAGTTGATCTGGGACACGCTGGCTCAGCCAAGAAGCAGGAGCAAACCAGCAAGTGCAGCCAGAGCAGAAAGCTCTGAGCATCAATGTAAAAGCAAACCCTCTGCTTTGCAGGAAGCATTCCCAGCGGAAGCTTGGCCAATGGCTGTAACCAGGCGGCAACGCAACAAAAGCCATCTCAGAAACGGGATTTCAGGCCCCCGGAGTTAACTTTCAAGCATGTTCTGCTCAGCTGTGCATGGACCAGGACTAGAGGTCCGGGTGTAAATCAGAATCAGCCCAAAGGAAGAGTGTAAGTGAGGATGGGTGGTGTGGGGCTTACCTCCGTGATCTGCAATGGTGGGGCGCAGTCAACACAAGAATGAAATGGGACCATGTGGGGAGGACGGGCACAGGCAGCAACACACACAGATAACACATTCCACAATGGGAGTGAGAGATGAGACGGGAAGGGGGGGTGGAGGGGAAAAACTCGGAGTTAATACAGTGCAAACCAAGAGAAGTGACTACACAATACAGGAGTAAAAAACACCCAGACATGACAAAAACCAACTGTGCTACTAACACAGGGGGAAATGAAACACAACCAGGGGGTCATAAACCTCCAGTGGCAGGAACTCTTCACCCCCTCTCTGGACTTTAGCACCTACAGCCCTTCCTTTCATATCTCTGCTCCTGTTGCCATCGACCTCCTCTGGAGATGCCCAGACCCTAGAGATGACCGTTAACTCGCCCATACAAAAGAGCACATGGCTGTTCACTGCACACACAGCTTATCAGAAAGGAAACTTATCTCTCCAAGCTCTTTCAAGAGGCCCTTTCAACCTTGGGTGGATGCCAACACAGCCCCTTTGAACGAGCATCATTACTGAGGTTGTAAAACTTTATTACCCTATTTACTATGTCAGGACTCCAACGCCTTCTCCCCTCCTTTCCCAGCCAGTGCTGAGTGGCAGGAAACTACCCCGGAGGTGTCTGACCACACTGGGCCTTAGAAAGGGTTTTACAACTGTAACACTCAGAATGAAACCACATTTCAAAGCCCGTGGCTCCCCTGGGACACTGTGATAAGAGCACTCAGCACCACGGCACCGCAGCGTACCTGGGTGGACTGCGAGACGGCTTCGTCGAGCGCCAGAGCCCGCTGACACACCTCCTCCTTGATTCTGGCATACATGGCCTCTGCTGTGCAGTATTTCTTCTGCACCATCTCCCCTTCCTTGGGGTTCAGGTCCTTGAGCTGCGGCCCGATTTTCAGCAGCTTGTCAATATGAGGTTTATGCTCAGCAATGGACTCTCGCAGTTGCTAGGGAATAGAGGGGATAAAACCCACATTTGTTTAGAAACCTGCCGAAAGCTGCTGCCTCTGTTGCATGAGACACTCCAAACGCAGCGATCCTATCTCGTAGTGAACTCATGCTGGGGATTTCTTGACCCAGCATCTGCCAAGCACATGGCACTCGCCGCTTCCTAACATGGCTTTGGCACAGTCTGCCCGGCTCCCTCCCCTCCCCATGGGGAACACCACAGAGAAAGCTTTGCAGCTCTCTCCCCTAAATGCACAAAGCAGTTTTCCCTGCCACGATCAGGCAGGAGATCCGAAGGCAGCCTGGCTCCCTTGGGTGCCATCTGTATTTCAGTAAGAAGGGCTCCAACATATCTAGTGATTTTCACACGGTACACTCATGGCCAATATAATATTGTATTATACAGGCAGGATGCCCAAAAAGAAGAGAATGGGGGGAAAAAATCAGAAAAAAAACATGAAAAACCCCTGTGGGAGCTGTGCCTCCATTAAGGTAGAACTGATGGTACCCGAGATGCCAACGCCGCATCCCCTTACCCTCATGTCCTCCTGCTGCTGCTTGAGCTGCTCGTGATCGATGGCCGGAGGGGGCAGCTGGGAGATGAGGGCTTGTGTCTCCTCGATCCATGGGTTCAGCTCCTCATAGGTCTCCCAGAACTGGTTGACCAGGACCTGGGCACGCTCCAAACGGGTGTAGCGCTCCGAGTTGAGCTGGCTCACGGCTTCGTACTGCTGCACCAGGGACTCGGTTTTCTCCTAAAGGAAAGGAGGGAGGGGAGTTATAGGCAGGGACGGAAAGGGACCAGGCCAAGCACCAGGGCATGCCGTGAGCTCGAAGAGCTGAGGTGCCTTTGGTGGCCTTCCACGTGCACAGGCTGTAATTCCAATTAAAGCAGCCTCAGAAATCTCTGCTCCCCCCAAGCCCAATCCCCGAACACTGCAATAAAACTATGCAATAAAGCAGAGCAATAAATGCAAAGAGATTTCTGCCAACACTGGTGGGAATTCCTAAAGATGGAGCCATTAGAAACTACTTCAGCCTGTGAGCAAGCTGAGCACTCACCCCTCTCCGTCCCTCCCCATCACAGAGCGGGGCTCACCTGGAGAACAGCTTTTTGTTCCTCGCCGCACGTCCCAAAGATCTCACTGCGCTGGCTGAACAGCTCATCCATGGAGTCTTTGTGCCGAATAATGTCGATGGAAAAAGCCTGCGGGAAGGAAACATCCAGAGAAAGGAAAGAAATCAGAGCTGAGCCTGATTTCTCCCCCTCGACCCATCCATGGGAGCTCAGCAGTGCAGGGACTGTGCAGAACTCGGCACAAGGTTCCTGCAGCACATGGAAAACCTGGCTGAAAGTGCAGATTACAGCATGGGTTTCTCATGACTCATCCGCATTGACCTCTGTCTTTTAAAGGCCTGAGGAATCAGCCCAGCTCCACACCAGAGGAAAAGCTCAACCCTCCATTCATCACTCAACATGGTAACTCCCAAAACATCACTCTCCAGAACTGCATCTACCAATAACTTTGCCATTCCCAAGGTCCACGCGATGAGCAGCGGGAAGCCAAGCTGAGCTCAATTTAACTTGATACTCAATGGTTCAGTCCCCTCCCTTAGAACAATGTCTTATGTTTCCTTTTTGTTTTCAAGCCCAATAAGCCCGTGCTCTGCTCTGATCGCTGAGGCTGGCGAAGGGAAGAAAAGGGCCGTTTATATTTAAAGTGCTGTTCTTTCAGGCCCTTTGAGATGAGCTCATCTCGAAGATATAACACCCCCCCAGCGCCTCTTTGTTCCACGTCTGGCTGCCAGGAGGGAACCGAGTCCCTCACTGCAAGGAACAATGAGCAAAAAGCAAATGTAAAAGCACCCTCATTAATCAATAGATACTTTTCTCTGAACCCTTCCTGCTGCCAGCGCCTCCAAGATCCACGGAGAGCTGCTCCAGTGGATACATGGAAAGCCCTTGAAAGTACAGCGAAGAGCACCCATCCAGCCCTAAACAGCCATGACAGGACACAAGGCTTCTTCCTTTAGAAGCCCAACATTTTGTTTCTCTAAATTGTCTTTCTCCCTTGTTTTTTCCATCTGCTTACCAAGGACAAGTGCTGGAATCTTTCCTGGTGCTCTGGGCTCAGCACCATAAACCCCAGGGTAAACCCCCTGAACCCTAAGCCATCACCCAAACCACAACCCATCACCCAAACCCTATCCCATCACCCAAACCCTATCCCATCACCCAAAGCCCATCCCATCACCCAAAGCCCATCCCTCCTCACCAAGCAAGTGCTTTCGTACCTTCTGCACCTGCAGCTGGGCTGTTGTCTGGTCCTGCTCCAGGCGGATGGGACCGAGAGCCATCAGCTTCCGCTTGGTCTCAGCCACCCAGGCCAGCTCCGCGTCGGCCGCCTGCTCGTACTGGACCACGGGAGAGGACAGGCAGCACAGGTTAGTGATGGGCAGCAGGGATGGAGCACGCTGGGGAGGGTGGGAGAGATGGGGGACCCAGAGGGATGTAGGGGAACAAACGTCTTGCCAGGGTGTGGGGAGAAGGGGACACTGGGGTGGACACAGTTTTCTGAGAGCTCCACAGCCTCCACTCTGTGTAGAACAAGCCTTGCTTGAGAGGACTGTTCACCTGGAACAAATCCCTGTGCTATCACAACACGGGATGATGCTCTTCCAGGCCTGAAAGTCACCTGTCATTGCTTTTACACCTTCTCCATCACCCATGCGAGCTAAAGCCCGCAGGTGGGATAACACAGTGCTGCACCAGAGTTATCCAATCCAAACCACACACAGTACGATGGGTCAGAAACCAGCCTGGCTGCCACGCACCGCTGGTGGGGCCCATTCATTTCTTGGCATTCCCAATGGGATCTCCCTCTCCTGTTGTGCTGTGCTTGCGACCCCTCTCACAACCATCATGCCGTATGGGCTGGAGCGGTGCTGAGCCGCTCGCTCCCGCTCTCCCAAGCAACCCCATCAGTCTCCAGTGGGGTTATTAAATTACCTGTTGAGACCTCTGAATAGCAGCATCGATTTCTTCCACTCTCTGCTTGATGGTGTCACTGACCAGCTTGTAGCGCTCGTTGGTGTCGGACACCAGCTTGTCCAGCCCTTCCCGGGCTCGCCAGGGAACCAGCTCCAAGAGCGCTCGGCTCACCTCATTCACCGTGTCCAGGACGAGCCTGTGCTCCATCACCTCCTTCTTCAGCTCCTGTGGAAGGCACCCATGGACACCCAAGAACATCATCCCCCATCCTCTCAACACAGCAAGCAAATCCCTGCTGTCTCCCACCCTCGCGTTGCCCGGGTGCTGCTCCCACCTTTTGCCTCTGCTGGAACTGGGGTATCTGCTCGCTGGCTGGGGACTGTCCCCCGCTGGAAGCCAGCTCATCCTCCACGCTGCTCATCCAGCTCGTGAGCTCCTCGTGCGTGGACTGGAACTTGGTGGCCAGCTGCCGAGCCTGCTCCAGCGTGCGCAGCGCCTTGGAGCTGGCGGCGGTGATGTCCGAATAGCGGGTCTTGATCCCATCCAGCTTCTCCTGGATCAGCAACACCTCCTCCCCTGTGAGACAGCACCAAGGGGCAAATGATGCTGGGGCTGTGGGTGCTGAAGGAAGGTTTAAGCAGCAACCCACCCTGTTCTCCCCTGTTTGGATTAGAGGCTGGAGAAGCTCTGCTCTGGAGCCAGGCTGAGAGAGCTGGGCTGGGGCAGCCTGGAGAAGAGAAGGCTCCTGAAGGGGAGACCTGAGAGCAGCTCCAGTGCCTAAAGGGGCTGCAGGAAACCTGGAGAGGGGCTTGGGACAAGGGCCTGCAGAAACAGGCCAAGGGGAATGGCTTTAACCTGCCAGAGGGGAGACTGAGATGAGCTCTTAGGCAGAAGCTCTTCCCTGTGAGGGTGCTGAGGCACTGGCACAGGGTGCCCAGAGAAGATGTGGCTGCCCCATCCCTGGAAGGGATGCAAAGTGCAGCTTTGCAACCTATTTTAACAGCCAGGAAGCTGCTCTTAGAGCTGACACTTTCTACCAGCCAGCACAACATCCCTGGAACAGGATGGGATCATGCTGCGAAGCCTGGCTTTGCCACAAACCCCAAAACCACCATAACTCAGCTCTCAAGTACCAAGAAAAAAAAGGTCCAGTTCACTCTTTACTGCTATTCCCAAGGGGACAAGAGACTGCGAGCCAAATTCTTTCTAATCACTCTTCCTGCTGCACGGCTCCCACAGGGACAGAGGCCTGGACATCTGCTCCGAGCAGACCACATCTGAAGGAAATGCATCGCCCCGACCTTTCTTCCCACTCAGAAACACAAACTCGCACCCACGTGGCAACAGCAACAAATGCTCAGCATGGGAAAGCGATATTAGGAAAGGGCCGGGTGTATTTTTAACCTCTTTCCATGTGATTTAGCAGCTGGATGCAATGGGAAAACCCTCCCTCGCGTTGCACGGCTGCTCAGCACAGAGCATCGCCACGCTGGTGGGAATCACCCGCGCACCGAGCTATGAGACTTGGGACCAAGGGAGTCCAAAGGATTAAGCTGGAGCACTTTGTGGCTCTGGATGCAAACCAGCTCCTTTGGGAGCATCCAAAAGGAAATGAGACCTCAGGAAGAACATCCTCCCTCAAAGAGAGTATCACTGCAGAGCATGGGCTTCCCAGGGAGGATCGTGGGGAGGACAGGGGCTTCCCAGACCCCCCCATCAGCCAGAGCATCCCCAGCTCTTCGTGGTACCTGTGGTTTGCTTCAGAAGAGCTTGCCCGTTTCTAATGGCTTGGTCCACATTCTTCTTCCTGTTGACAATTTCCTCATTCAAAGCCTGGAGGGAAAGGCAGATTGGGGTTATCCTCCTGCAGGCAGGTCCCTGTGTCCTGCCAGCCAGAGATGCTAAGGAGAGCATGAAGTGCTCCTCCTGAGTATGGGAAGGGTGAACATCAGATGTGGTACTTGTCCAGACATCCTGCTATGGGCATAACTGGGACTTCTAGGACCAAAAGGCTCCAATCTTAGAGCAAACCCAACCCAACCCACTGGATCTGTGTTAGCAAAGAACTCGCCCTTGTATTAGACATAACCTCACTTCTGAAAGGAACTTCCATGGCCCCAGGAGCGGAAGCAGACGCTCCCTCGGTGGCCAGCCTGCCTTGGAAAACCCACTGGGCTTTTCAAGCTCGCATTCTTGGAAACAGCATCCAGCTTCCTAAAGGCATGGGGTGGCCAAGCTTGCCCAGACATTGTTCACAAAGCAGATGAATAACTGGATGTTTTCCCCTCTGGGAAACCTGGGTTTTGGGGCCATACCGATTGTTTTTAACACATGAAAACTCTTTATGCTTCTCCAAGCCTAGAAGTGGAACCAGGAGTGGAATGAGCTATGTCAAATTAAAGTCAGACCAGAACCGGCACTAAAGACAGAGAAATGCAACCAAATAAACAACATAAACATGGAAGAAAATGGAAAATACCAGCTGGTCGGCATGCTGCTTCTGCAGGACGTCCCGTTTGTAATCCTTTACGGATACCGAGCCGAGCTTGTCCTCGACCTCAGCCAGCCAGTTGAGCACTTCCACCTCCTCCTCCCCAAAGAGCCTGGCGTTCGATAGCGCCTGATCCAGCAGCGCTGCCTTCCGGCAGCACCGCTCCTGGACCTCGCCGTAGCGGCTCTGCAGAGACTCCAACCTCTCTGCCAGCAGCCTGCGCTCAGCGGCACAGCTCAGGGAGGAGAGGGACTGCCCGACCCCGAGCACCCGGGCCACGTCGCCCGCATGGCTCTCTATCTCTTCCTCTAGAGCCTGAATGGCGGGAGGATAAAATGGACAACAGAAAGGAAAATGAGTGAGCAAACCAAAACTAAAAATGGAGAACACAACCAAACGAACGCAAAAGGGGAAACGGAAACAATGAAATGTGATTGACGGGATGGAGGAGACACGAAACCCATCCGTGAATGGGCACGCTGCAACAGAATAAAGGAAAGGTTTCAAACCAAGTTGGGAGCACATCTCTGAGGTGCAGGGACCGAGACTGATATTCAAGGAGCATCTGGACAAAGCTCTTGGTTGGACGGTTTGGTTTTAGGTAGTCCTGCAAGGAGCAGGGAGTTGGACTCGATGATCCCTTCCAACCTGAGATATTCTGTGACTCTTTGAAACACAAGAGCAGGAATGGGTTTTCTATCCAGAGCCGGACAGGCTGCAAGGCGCAAAGACATCAGTTTGGTATTTACCCGCCCTGAGTTAGGGTTTGGAGCCTTCTCTGTACATAAAGCAGCCTGGGTACCTCCCTGCGTACTTATTTGTGCCCAAAACCCCCTCGCTGGGGCAGAAACAACCACCTGAGCAGGACATGAGAGCAATCACTTCCATCAGCAGCTCCTGGGTCCTACCTTGTGCCGACTGATCTGCTGCTGGATTTTGGCAGTCTGGGTGCCGATGGGCTCCGAGTTGGCCAGTTTCTTCTCTGTCACGGAGAGCCAGTCCGACACGGGCTCCGTGGTCTCGTGGAACTGCTTTGCCAGGACCAAGATGTCCTCCAGCTGCTTCTGCCTGCAGTGAGGAATAAAGCACTAAGGAGCAGCTCCCTGTTGGAGCCAGGCTTTGAGTATTAGGGAGAGGGAACCAAAGCAGCCCTCTTCAGAGCAAGGTGGGGACGCTGTCATTCAAGCTGCAAAGGCAAGGACAAAAATCAGCGTGGGGAAACTGCAAAATAAACTGATTCGTGCAGCAGTGCCTTTGGGTCCAGTTCATCCCCCTGGGAAAGAGGCAGAAAGGCTCCCTCACTGGGCTGCTTTACACCCATTCCCATCATTATCTTGGAGATGCTCTGACATGCTCAGCTTGTGGCCGGGCTCTTGGTGTTTGGGAGCTGCTGAGCTTCTGTTCAAAGACATTCCAGCACTGATACAAGTCTTATATGGGCAGTCCCATCTTGGCAGGGATCTAAAACACTGGGAAGGTCAAACGGGGCCTTCAGAAGTGATTTCATAACCTCAAAAATTAGCTTATGTAGCAACAAGCGACTCACAAATGAGATTCAGGCAGCAGGAAGGTGTCAACAGGATGCTGCTGCTCGAGCTAAACGTTAAAGCTTAAAGGAATAAAAATAACATCCATCCCCTGCAGGGAATTTATTTAATCCGAGCTCTTCCCTGCCATTGGAAGCCACCGCTATCAGCTTCAGCTCCCGGACTGCCTCTGATTTCCCCTGTTTTCCAGCTGTTTCCAGGATGTGTCTGCACACAAACCCCCGCCAGCTTCCCGCACGTGGGAGCCCAGAGGCTGAGCTGCCCCTCACCTGCCGGCCGCGCTGCCCAGCAGCCCTGCCCAGCGCCGCTCCAGGCTCTCCAGCTGCCCCACGATCTTCTCCCGGTCCGCGGGCTCTGCCGACTGCGCGATCCGGCCGCCTTCCGCCTGGATCATCTCCACGGTGGCTTTGCGATCGTCCAGGAGGCGCTGGAGCAGCTTTACAGCATCAGCAGTGAGACCAAAGGAGCAGGGTTACCGGGCTGGAGCAGCAGAACCAATTCTAGCCCTCAGAGAGGTGGCATCTCTCATTGTGGCTGAAAACCACTTGTAAGGATGGGGCTAAAGCCAAAGCCAGCCCCGTGGGACAGCCTCTGCCATCAAAACCAGTTTAAAACTAATAATAACAACATAATGAGATGCTTTAATTTGGTCAGCCCTGAAGTGGTCAGGCAGTTGGACTAGATGTCATCGTAGGCTCCTTGCAACTGAAATATTTTATCCCATTCCATTCTATCCCATCCTGTTAAATTCTATCCCGTTCCACTTTATCCCATTCCATTCGATCCCGTTCAGTCCCATTCTATTCCAATTTCTATTTGAAAAGAAATTCAAAGCACTTCTGCACCGGGGAAGTTTTCAAAGGCTTCCCCCGTATCACCCCCTAACTTATGGGGATCATGTTTTAACTTCCACTTCAAATACATCTCCTCTTCAGAGCCTCAAGACATCGGGCCAAGCCCTGGTAAGAATTCATTTCTGAGATGTTTTACTATGACCACACTTGAACTTTCCCTCGCTGGCTCACAAGGGCAGGCGCCAACCCAGGCTGTTATCTCTGCAAACACCAGCGTGCCTCAGGCCGGGTCTTACAGTTTGTCCCAGTACCCAAACCAGTGCCTACAACAGCAGCTTGCTCCTGACACAGCAGAACTGTCACCACAAACAGAAGGCAGGGCTGGAAAAACACGGCCGACCAGCAAAACCAGCAGCAAACTTCAAGAGGCAGCAGGAGGGTAAAGTAACGCTGGTGACTGGGACAGCAGAGATAGCAAGTGTGGTCAAAGGAGCTACCTGCTTATTACATTAGGATGTGGGAATCCAGAAGATCCACCACAGAATCATAGAACAGTTTGGGTTGGAAAGGACTGAAGATCATCCAGTTCCAACCCCCTGCCATGGGCAGGGACACCTCACACTAAACCAGGTCATCCAAGGCTCTGTCAAACCTGGCCTTGAACACTGCCAGGGATGGAGCATTCACAGCTTCCCCGGGCAACCCATTCCAGTGCCTCACCACCCTCACAGTAAAGAACTTCTTCCTTAGATCCAATCTAAACTTCCCCTGTTTCAGTTTTAACCCGTTACCCCTTGTCCTATCACTACAGTCCCTAATGAAGAGTCCCTCCCCAGCATCCCTATAGGCCCCCTTCAGATACTGGAAGCTGTTCTGAGGTCCCTGTGAAAGAAGCAGGCTTGTGGACATCCCAGATAGGCTTTGCTGTTACAGCTGGTCCCCAAAACACTGTCTGGCTGTGCAGGGCTCCCGGTCCCACTGAGCCTGTTGTCACCCTGTGCTTGCTCACCTTCTGCTCCTGGATCTGGGCTTTCACCACCTTGTACTCAGCAGAGGGAGGTTTCTGGTTGGAGATGAGCTCCTCGGTGTCTGCCAGCCAGCTCAGCAACGGCTCCAGGGCATCCTGGAACTTCCCGCAGTGCAACAGGGCCTCCTGCAGCTGAGCAACTCGCTGGGCCACCTGTACCCCAAATACAACCCCACCGCACCGTCAGGCTGCTGATGCATTGACACCGGAGCCTCAGCTCCTTGCCAATGACCCCCTTCTTCTACCAGACCCCAACAGGGCCCAGAGGATCTGGTTACAGCCCCCCCCCGCCATGCTCTCACCTTCTTGTTGAGGGTATTCCAGCGGGTGTTGATTTCTTCCATGTCATGCTCCAGCCCTTGGACATCACAGTTTTTCCCGGCGCTTTGGATGAGTCCCTGACCAACTCCATTGACCTGCTGTAGTTTCAGCTGGAGAGGATCCACTTGCTCCTTCTGGAACAGCTAGGAATGGGAAGGGCGGGAGAGAAAAGGTGTTTGTAATCCACGAGATGCTCTTAAAGCCCCTCCAATCATTCAGATACAAAAGGCTTTCTTCTCTAGAGGAGATGCAGAAGCTCCTTGCAGTGATTTCATTGGAGTTGCACAAGTTTGAACTCCTCCCTCGCCTTGACCCAGTAACACAGATGCCACTAGTGTGGAGCACAGCTTGGGATCTATAAGCATCCACCTCTGCTTTTAAATGGGTAAATCCCCTTTTTCCAAGCACTGGGGCAAGGTGGAAAGAGCAAATGGGTGAAGAAATGAGAGCACTGGCTCTGGCCAGCCACCAGATTGGGAAACGATGCTCCTGGGGGAAAACCTAAAGCAATTCTCACAGTGATGCTGTTGAGAACAGAGACCTGACATCATAGGAGTTTGTTAACCACAAAATTACAGACACCATGAAGCCGGCTGTGTTTCGAAAGACAAAGGCAATGAGCAATGAATGTGCCAGTCATTTACTGCACCACGCATTTGGCATGGTCCTGCCTGGGAATCCTGTGGGGAAAAGCTTTTCAGAACACAAAAGATGCGATAGGGAAGGGGGAGGAGAGCGGATGAAGCACCCCATTGTGAAGAGAGGCAGCAGGGCAAATCCTGTTCCCTGGAAGGAGATACATGCTTTTATCAGAGTATCAGAGCTGGGGATCTGCTCTAACCGTGCTGACGGCCGCCCTGCATGGTCCCTGCAGCCACACAGCCCGGTCCCAAGGGACAAACCTGGGAAAACCAAAGGAAAAGAGGCCCTCCATCACTTCCTCTGGTCCCTTGGACCACGAGCCCACCCAGAGCACAAATCACCCTGCACCCAGCGCTGGGCAGGAGCGGAGCCCTCAGCCCTGGCACAGCACCTTCTCTTTGGGAAGCAGAGGGATCGCAGGCAGCTGCCTGCTTCCTCATGTGCCACAGACTGAATGGACACTGACGGCATCAAGGAAGTCCCACTCGGATGCAGGATCTCTCCTAACAGAGCAGCAGCTCATGGATGGCACAGCTCTGCGGACCCAGCAGACGCTTGGCCTCCAAAGGAACACAAGGCAGGCGAAACCTCCCCCCACAAACACACACAAAGTCCCCAGCCCAAGCAAAGGGGCTGCTTTGACTTTCTTTGCCTCATTTCCCAAGTGATTTCTTCCCATCCAGGAGCTGTTTGCTCCAGGAAAATTATGCCACGGTTCTAAGAAACAAACAGTGACACGGAACCAGCGATGCCCTGGCTGCTGCTCCCGTGGCTGTTTATATCTGGAGCCGGCTGCCAGAGCAGCCAAAGCCACAAAAGGACCAGGCTGATAAGCCTGGCATGCAAAAAAACAAACTCCAGGGCTTCGGAGCAGGGCAGGAGCCCTGAGCAAACCCGGCCACAGGCACCTGCACCATGCATCGCTGCGCAAGGATCCCTACAAAGGCAATCACAGCCACAGCCCGAGGAGCGAGCACGGCCAACACATTGTGTTTCATTGCTCATAAAAGATTCCAGTGATTTAGTTCATTAACCTCACGGTGACTCAGCTTTGAGGCTCATATTTAATATCTATTTGCTGGGCAGGAGAAGGCGCAGAGTGAGGCGTCCCCCCTGGGCAAAGCGGCTGGACAGACGTCTTGGCAAGCAGAAGGACATCTGCTCCACTCCCAGCAATGCCTCCCAAAGCAGCTTCCCAAAGCATCCCTTCACTTTCTGCTTCCTCCATCACCTTCACTCCTTAACCCCACCGCTGCCAAACCCGGGGCCTGGCCCCGAAGTGGGAAGAACCAGCACAGACCCAGAGCTGCCAATGGCTTCAACAGCGTTTGAGCAAGGCAGAGATTTATGGGGTTAACAATGAGATGCTGCACTTGAAACAAGGGTTCCTCCAGCAAGGACACACTGACACCAAAGAGGCAAGAACCCAAGAGCTCTGCTTCCTCGCCAAGGTCCACATTGGGTGCTCCAGCCCATGCTCACATGGACCCCCCCCATGTGAGAACATCCCTCCAAGCCTCTCCACGTGTGTTTCCCACACACGTGGCACAGCCCAAAGGATGAGGAAATGCCACCCAATTGGGATTTTCGGCGCTGTCTAACTTCTGATGTCTCCTTAGTGATATCGCTCCTAATCCAGATGGCAGGAAAGCAGCACTTGGCTGTGGGAACTCCACCACCGAGGTCTCTCCAGGCAAAACTATGGCACAGCAAAGCAAATCCCCAAACACCAGAGCGAATCTGAGCCCTTCCAGAGCCCCAGCACCTCCGTGCTCACTTAAAAAGCTGCAGCAAGCAATGACTACCCAGGACAGGAATTATTTGCACTTAATTTGTTTCACAGGATTCTCTCTTCCAATGCATTTTCTGCTTCAGAGACAGGAACCACCCCACCAGGACCTGGCAAAAAGGTTTTTCTCAAGCCTGTGATTTACATTGGGGTGACCATAATGTACTTGGAGAAGCTAAAACAGCTTAAGACAATGGTTTAGGTCATCGAGCAGCAGAAGCCCTACTTACAAAAACACACAACTCCCCCCCACCCCGGCCCCGAAACGCTTTGCTTCCCAAATCCAAGCTGAACTCCGGAGGGAGGAGGCTGTTTGGGAGGCAGATCCTGTCCTTGTGTTCTTAAGTTCCCATCTCCCACCCACCCCTCGAGCACAAAATAAACCCCGTCCAGGCAGCAAATACCTCGTTATCTGGAACGAATCCATCCCGTGGAGCTGGAGGCCCCTCTGCGAGGAGAGCGGTGGCCAGGGGGGGTCCCTCCGTGTCCGCAGGCACCGACCCCTCACCGGGTGCCGGGGAACGGCTGCAGGGATGGAGGGTGTCCCCCGGGGGGCTCTGTGCCAGGGAGGGTGCACCCGGTGGCACGCATGGCTCTGGGGAGCTGGGTCCTTCCAAAGGGGGCAGGAAGGTGAAGGAGGGCCCCTCCATGGCACCATCCCAGGCTGCCGCATCCAAAGCGGACGCTCCCACCGTGGGGTCATCCTCCAAAGCCAGCACTTCGGCGGATAGCTCCTCCGGGACGGGCGGCACAACCGCGGTGGCAAAGTCATCTGGATCCCCCAAGGCCACTGCTGGCCCCACCACTGACAGCAGCACAGGGCCACCGCCAAGATCCCCAACACTGGAGACGAGTGGGTCGCCTGCTTGTGGTGGCACGGTGGCAACAGGCACATCAGCAAATGGTGGCGGAGCATCCAGAAGCTCTTCCATTGCCAAGGACATGGCAGTGGTGGTGGCATCTGGAGATAGGTGCTCAATACATAGTTCCTCAGCACCCATGGTGGGATACCCGGTGGCTGGTGGAGTCTCCTGAGCCCGGAGCTCTGGGACAGCCACATCCCCTGGAGCAGAGAGCCCTCCAACATCCCTTACGATGGCATCGGGAGCAGGCTGCCCCACCATGGGTGATGTGCTGGGAAGCTCCTCCAGGGCTGCTGGGCTGGCTGCACATGGGACCCCATCACCCAGCACCATGGCACAGCACCGTGCTGCTGACCGCCCCTCCCAGCCACCGGCAAACAGCAAGTCCAGGTCTCCCGGCTGCAGGATGGCGGCTGGTGCATCCCTGTGCCTGATGGCCACCTCCATGGGGGACCCCTCAGCATGGGCAGCCCCTTCCAGAGCCAGGCTCTGGCCCAGGGGATCCGTTTCCCATAGAGGGTCTTCAACATGCACTGGGGATGTTGTTGGAGCCTCAGAGCCCAGCTCTGATGCAGAGCCGGTGTGGAAAGGTGGCAGAGAACCGCAGTAAGCATCCCCTTCTGCCACATGAGGCTGGCCCTCAGCCCCATCGCTCTCTGACCCCAAGTCTGTGGCTTCACCCTGAGAAACCAGTTGTGGGACATCCCAGCTGGCAAGCTCAGTCCTTCCTGGCAGAAGGTGATGGGTCCCAAATGGATCCATCCACTCAACACTCTCTTTGTGTTGCTGTGGGGGAGACTCCAGCTCCTCCACCACCATGGGGGGAGCTGGGGGCTGGCAGGGGGATGCTCGGCCAGGACAGGTCTCCTCGGGAAGCTCTGATGCTTCCCCATCAGGGACCAGCAAGTCTTGGTTTTCCACACCCCATCCCACCCGAGCACTGGGGTCACCAGCTTCCTCCAAGCCAGAAGCTGGCCCTGTGCCCATCTCAGGCGATGGCACCTCACCACCCGGCACCACCACACAACTGCCTGCGAGCTCCGGCTCCACCAGCGGCTCAGGTTCATCCTCCACTGGTGCCGGGGAGCACTGCAGGAGGGAGCCCGGCCCTGCCATGGCCATGGGGCTGGGGGAGGCCCCTCCGTCCGAGTCCGTCGGGGTGACGGCTGAGGTGTCCCTTTCCGAGAAGGGCTCCAGCACGCTCAGCACCTGCGAGCTGCAGGTGACATCAAAGTCCTCCAGATCTGACACAACGGCAGAGTCTGAAGCGCTGATGTCCAAAGGGGCCCTGTGCTGACACGCTTCCATCCCCACCCGGGCCAGTTTGGCTGAATCTGGGTCCAGCCCCTCTGAATCCATCGGGAAGACCTGAACCTCCAAGCAGCCGGGAGCAGCCCCATCACCCTTGTCCTCATTCAGGCACTGCTCCTCCAGCTCCAGGAACATCTGCACCGAGTCCGTGTCGGACAATTCAGGGCCCGTGGGGCTGGCCGAGCGCTCTGAACCCAGAGCCAAGTCCTCAACCTGGCACTGCACTGCCGTGTCCTCAGTACAGCACATGCTGCCAGCGGGGGGGCTGCCGGCACCCCCCCGGGATGCGCAGGACCGGGAGGTCCCCGGGCTGGGGGGGTCCGTCAGAGCAGTGAATTGTTCCCTTTCCTCAGTAATATCTGCCAAGCAACAGCTCCTCTTCTCCTCTGCCACCAGAACAGCCTTTCCTCTCTCTGACAGCGTCGCCTCCTCCCACTCCTCCATCATCACCCAACGCTCGTCCTCCTCAAATCTCAGCTCAGACTCCGTTTTCTCCCTGAGATTGGAGGCGATGAGAATATCCAGTCCCGCATCCAGCAGCTCTTCGCTAAGGCACGGAGAGAGGTTGACGTTCTCCACCGTAGAGTCCGACTCGGAGGCCTCCAGGGTCTCCTGGTGCCCATCGCTGAGGCTTCCCTTGATGAAGTTCTTCCTGGCTCGTGGCCAGGTGGCACTGGGGAGCCGGTGCACCCTGGCCAGGTTCCCGACGCGACCGCGGCCCTCACCGGGGTTCAGCAGGGCCTGGCGCTCATCCCGGGCACCCCCGTAGCCATCCGCACCGAACTGCTTGGCCGTGAGAGCCTCCGCTGTGCCGGATGACTTGGAGACGTGCTCCAAGGTGAGAGACTCAGACATGGGCTCGCCGTGGTCAGGCTGGCCTGGGTGGTCGGTGAGTATGGTGCTTGACTCCCGCTTATCCCGCAGGGAAGGGTTGGAAGCACCCGCTTCCGACACCTCGCTCAGCGAAGCCCCCATCCGTTCTGCAAATTCGGTGAAGTTTGGTGGCATGAAGGACTTCCACGACCGCCGGTTGACATTCTCCTTCCTCTCAGGGTTCGGTCGCCTCCTCGGTGGAGCCGGCGCTGGCTTGGAGACGTCGCTGCTGAGCTTCAGTGCATCGAAGATGACTCGTTCGTCCAACTTCTTTGCCTCTGGCGCCCTGGACTCGAAGACGTTGGCAGCTCCCAGAGTGCCGTTGCTGGAGATGGTGCTGCCGTCCCCCTTGCCGAGGGTGCTCTTGGAAAGCTGGTTGAGCTTCGATCCCTGATCGATTTGCTCGTTAATCCGCATCGTGTCGTATATGGACCTCTGGGGCACGTAGCAATCCTCTATATAACCATCCTCCTCCTCGCCCTTCCCCAGGCAAGTGCGGTTCTGCCGTAAACAGTCTGGCCGGCTCAGTGGTTTGCCCATGCTCCCGTCCTTAGGGATGACGGAACCGCCCCAGCACCGCAGGAAGCATCACAGAGCCAGCAGGTCCCAAACCCACCGCGGCAGACTCGGACCCCAAAGCAGCGGCGCTATGGGAACAGGAGGGTGCACCGGCAGCACCGCGCCGGCTCAGCAGCTCCACCAGCGTTCCCAAGGAGTGAAACACCGCATCTCATCGTGTAAAACCCCCCATCCAAGGGGAAAAAACACCCGGCAGCTTCGGTAAAATATTCCAAATCGCCGTTTGCGACAGAGGTTGAAGCTCTTCGGTTATCCCGAATGTCCGTCTCTAACAACAAAGGCACTGCTTGTCCCGGTGGCTTGGGAATCGCGTCCCGAGCGGCTCCTCGCTGTCCCGGGAAAGTCCAGCCGGTCTGAATTAGCCTCTCCCCCCGGCTCCCGTGTTTTCATTTGAACTGAGCTTGTCAGCGGATATTCGTACAAGTTTCAACACAGGAAGTTCTTCATTCAGGGCAAACTTGGAGGTTTCCTGTCTCCAAACCATGATGGCATCGGGGTTTCCGTCACCCCGCGATCACCGAGAGACGCTGAACCCCCCCAGTCCAGCCAGCTGAGTCCTGCAGCGGAGGAGGAGGACGAGAAGGAGGAGGAGGAGGACGAGGAAGGCTGCCGCGTCCTCGCTGCTTTTTTTTTTTCTTCTTCTTCTTCTCCTCCCCAGGCAAAAAAAAAAAAAAAGGCGATAAAACGCATCCAAAAATGGCAACGGGACGGAGCGACCGGATCCCCCGGGCTGCGGGGAGCCGGCGGGGGGGACGGCAGCACTCGCGGCCGGAGGCTGCTGCTGCTGCTGCTGCTTCCTCCTCCTCCTCCTCCTCCTCCTCCCGGCCCCTCTCGCACTAACTTTCCCAGCGGCCGGTAAGGGGCTGCGGCGGCTCCGCGCCACCGGGCGGCCCGGCCATGGCTTGGGGAGGGGGCGGCGGGGGCCGGTCCCCGCGGTGGCGGTGGGAGGACGGGCGGGACAGAGCGGTACCGCCCCCTCCTCCTCCTCCTCCTCCTCCTCTTCCTTCTCCTCCTCTTCTCTTTCCCCGCCGCTCTCGTCCCTTTTGTGCAGGGCTCAGCGGCCGGGCCGGGGCCGGGGGGTTCCGCGTCGTCCCCGCGGGCAGCCCCCGGGCGGTGCGGCGGGATGCATGGCGCGCCCGGGCTGCTGCCTTCCTCCTCCTCCTCCTCCTCGTCCTCGTCGTCCCCCGCCGCCGCCCGCTCTCCTTCCCGCCGCCGGAACAAAGCCGATCCGCGCAGGCCGCCGCACGCCCCGGCCCCGCCGCCAGCACCGGGCTCCCGCGGCGCTGCCAGCCCCGGCGGAGGGCGGGGGGCGGCACCGAGGGGCGGGGCGGGAGCACCGGGGCCGCCCCTTCCCGGGTACCGCGGCCCCGTCCACACACCCCCCCCCCCCCCCCCCCCAACACCAGCCCCGGGAACGGGGGAACCGGGACCCCGGCGGGGAGCGGCGGGGGAGGAGCACTCGGCCCGCGGCAGCCCCGGGGCTGGCCCGTTCCCCGCCCCGCCGGGACTGGCCCCTCCTCCGGGGGGGAGGCGGCAGCCCCCGACAAAGAGCAGCAACGCCCTGGCTCGGCTCCGGCAACGGCAGCGGCTCCCCCCCCCCCCCCCCCTCCCCGCGCACCGGCCCCGCCGAGCCGCGCTCCCCCGGCCCTTTGTCCGCGCCCGGACACGGGGCTTTCCCCGGTTTCGCTTTTTAAGGCGCTTCCCAAACGAGCCCCGCGCTGGGAGGGGGCCTGGACCCAGCCTCGGGGTCTCCCCTTCCCCTCGCACCCACCTTGCACAAAGAGCCGGGTTATTAAATCCCCCCCCCAAAAAACCATCCCCAAAGTCCCATTTTCGCCTTCCCTGGAGCCGCATCACACTGCCAAAAACCCACCCACAACTTGCTGCTGCCGCACGGCACGCCGGCTCCTCGCCCTAAAAACTCATTTTTACAGCCCCAGCTCCGGGTCAGTGCCGTGCTCCCCCCATCCCGAGCCCCGTCACCCTCTTGTTTTCCCCTCCCCAACCCTTGGGGTTAAGAGATGGGGAACAGTCAAAGCGGCTGCAGTGGGGCTGGGAGACGTGAATCACTGCTGTGAAGTGATGCCGAGGGAAGTCGCAGACTTGGGAGAGAAACCAGGAGGGCTGGGAACAGCCTCCACACATCTCCAGGCAACAACCCACCCCACCAGCCCCCCGGCCTGCTGCCTCGGGATGAATTACAGCATCGGGATAAAAATACAAGAGCCTGGGAAGGTACTTAATGCATAAAAGCATGGACCGTGCACCCCGATAGAATCATGGAAAGGTTTGGGTTGGAAAGGACCTTAGAGCTCATTATCCAGTTCCAACCCCTGCCACGGGCAGGGACCCCTTCCATTAGAGCAGCTTGCTCCAAGCCCCTGTGTCCAACCTGGCCTTGAGCACTGCCAGGGATGGGGCATCACTTTTGGAGAGATGGGAACGGATGCTTTTGGGAAGGGGAGGGTTCAGGGCTATGAGAGGAGAAGCACCCACTCAATGGCCCAAAGAGCTCGGTGGGGCTAGTTGTGCACCAGGAAACCTCTGGAAACCCCTTTTCTTATTTCCATCATTAAATATGACCAAGAACGGGAGGTGGAGTAGGGACCGTGTGTGTGTGTGTGTGTGTGTACAAGCAGCCCCCCCGTATCCCCTTTGCCCATCCCTTGTCCCCTCCAGACGGACGGTCATGGCTGGCCCTGCTGCCTCCTCCATCCTTGGCTGCCAACGCCACAAGAGCGTCCCAAAGCCCAGATTTGAAGACTTGGCAGGGACACCCCAGCTTTCGGCTGCCGTTATTAACCCAGCGCAGCTGAAACAACAGGAGGAGGGCGGCTGCGCCGTGCCAGCGCTCCAGCAAAGCCACCCCCGGCCTCCCCGCTACCACCTTGGCCGGGAGCAGGAGCGGGACCGTTACCGCTCCGGGGCCCCTCCGTGAGGAATCCCAGGCATCTGGGCTGGGGCGCGGAGCCTTTTTGTTCCACTGCGAAGAAGGAGCGAGGTCTCGACGTGGAGCTGCCGTTTCACAGCCAGAAATTCTTTTCCCATTTCCTCACCGAGTCACGTGCCAGGAGCAAGCCAAGTCTTCCTCCAACACATCCCCCCCCGTCCCTAAAACCATTAAGGAGATATTCAGCAAGTACTAAAGCCAATTACAAACCTGCTGTGCCTGGCCTAAAGACCCCAACCGGAGCCCTTGCAGGTTCCCTAAGTCATGGCTTGAAGCCACCAAGTGCCACTGCAGTGATGGGGACATGGTGAGAATTGAAACTTGAGCACCTTGCTCGAGCTTTGCGTTGGCTGATGGAAGGACGGGGCAGGACAAAAAGGTCCTTTGGGCTCTCTCCATGTGGCTCCAGCACACAGAGCCCTGCCAGCAGCAAGTGCCTGGGCTGAAGTAAAGGGCTGGTAGAGCTTCAGAGCTCAGGAGATCACATCTGCTCCCTTTGCAGCTTGCTGGACCTGCAGCACGGTGGTGGTGAGCAGAATGGACCACCAGGACCTCATCTGGCTTTTGTTCAGTCACCAAATCCCCATTACCAGCACATTTTGGCCAATCCTACATTGAACCATGGCTGCAAGCGCTGGGACGCCCAACACGGAGAAAGGACCAGCGAGCTCTACCCAGGGCTGTCATCCTGCCCAGCCCCACTCATGCCCCAGGGCCACGTCCTGCAGATAAAGACCCTCAGCTAAAACCCACCCAGAGGTTTTCCAACACTTGCTCAAAGTAGGAGCATCCTCATTTGTCTCCCAGAGCTTTCCTCATATGGCCACTGGCCGCGGGACACGTGCCCTCCCCATCCCGGGCTGATGTCACCCTGTTTATGACTGTGTTACATCCTGCCATCACTGTTTACATGGGAAAGCAGTATTTGGAAACCAATATATTTTTAGCTTGCTTTTAATGCATCTCAGCAGCTGGAAATGAGGGACCTGTGTTATGTGACAGGCAAGAGAGCCCAGAGATAGCTCAAGATCTTTGATGGACATGTTGCTAATGAGACCAGGGTACAACCAAGGGCCTTCTGCATCTTCAAGGCTTCAATCTGCCCTTGGTGCCAGGTAGGGCAGGACCCACTTGCCCAGCCTGGGTGCAGGATTGTTCCTGACTTTGCACCATGAGCTTTGTCCCTACAGGTCTTGCTGCCCATGTCCCCCATATCCAACTGTGTGTGCAGGTCACTGTGTCCCCCATATCGGACTCTGTCAGGGTCACCAAGTTGGTGGTGGCAGGAGGGACACGGTGCCATGTCCAAGCAAGGCAGAGGAGATGAACCCCAAGTGCCTCGAGCCTGATGGAGGGACTCAAGGTGGATCTCAACCTCCCTCAGACCCTGCAATGAAAGCACAAAGCCAAAGCACACACAAAATCTGCCTCAGAAACTTGCTTTTTAGGTTGCTGTGGGATTTTTACCAGCGCATTCGTGTATTTTAAACCCTTTGCTGCATTCGTCAGACAGTCAGAGAGATTTCTTTATCTCCCTTCCAGTGCTGTTGTTCTCCTCTTAAACTTGCTCCTATTGCCAAATCGTTGCCATCACGGTGCTGCGTGGGCAAGCCTCAAGCTCCCAGCCTCTTCCAGGCAGGAGCACTGGGGCTGATCCCATCCCACCATGCCAGGCTGGCTGCTCCCTCATCCCATTGCCTTACAGCTGACTTCAAACCCATTTCATGCCAGGCCTCTGCCACCACGCAATCCCCTCCTCAAAGGCTCGGGTGGCTGGTGATGCGGTGATTTGAGCCTATAGAGCATGAATTCAGGGCCCTGCTCTGCAGCACTGGGGGAGGAAACCTCAGCTGGTTCCATGGGGGGGGTCTGCACCTCCATGGGAAAAGGTGCAGGAAGAGATTAAAACCCAGACCCCACAGAAGCAACCTGCAGCTTGGATGTACAGACACCCGAGCACGGCACTTTTACACGGACCTGATTTTTCCACGGGTGCTGGAGCTGCGCGGTGGCACGTTCCCTGCGAGGCAGCTAATACATACGTTGGTATAAATAATTCTCCCAGATGAAGGCTGGAGCCCACGTTCTCACAGCAGAGCTCAGGCACAGCCCCACGCCGTGGCAGTGAGCAATGTCAGAGTAATCAGGGACAACAGGGAGAGCCTGAGGGATGAGGTGATGAATAAACTGCTCTGGAGGCTCCTTAGGAAGTGAGGTAAGTGTGTTATCCAGAGAATCCTCCGGGTGGGAGACATTTTAAACGCTCCTTTGGCAGAAGAACTGGCAATTGTTCCTCAAGGGCTGCGGTGACGAATCCAAGCTCAAGCCCTGCCCTTGGAGAAGCTGCTCCAGACCCTCGTGGCCACAGTCACTCCCTTTGGTGGAGAGCCCCGACTCCCTCAGATGCTCTGGGTGATGGGAAAGTCCGCGTCCACGTGCTTCCCATGGATCTCCCACTTCGTGGCCGCATCCCACCAGGACCAGGCTCCTCTCCCTCCTCTGCTCAGCCCTTGCAGACACAGAGCTTCCCATCACCTCCTCCCTCGGATCCTCGGCTCTCTCGCTCCCATGCAACGCTGGTATTTTTAGTATCTCCTGGAAACGCTGGGAAGTGTCACCACCACCAGCTAACGGGGGACATTCCTATGGCCACCTCCCGCAGCTGGGACCAGGCAGGGTTGCCAAAGCATCTGCAAGGGGGTGGCTTGAGAGCATTGACCCAACCCGGCTCCTGGAAGGGACCATTTGACCACAGCCCAAGTGTTTTATGGTCAAGACAAGGCAAACAGTAAAAGCCTCGCTATTATTGTCAGTGTCAGCAGCTCTTAATTCACTCTTTACTCAGGACCAGAGCAGCGCCTGTGCCCCTCTGCCTGCCCGCTGACACCTCAAGGTCAAAGCCCATCCACCTGCTGATGAACAAGCACATGGGCGACGCTCCCTTTGGAGAGGATGAGCTCTGGGGGCACATTTACTCTTCCCTCCCCAGTACAATTCATTTCCAAGGAAGGAGGAGGCTGCAGGGACCGGCACAAGGACGTTCCTTTACAACACCCCAGGTTAGAAGTGCACCAAGCACTTCACAGCCCTGCTTGGGCCAATTCACCCCAGCCAGGATCGGTGACAGCCCCGTCACAGCCTGCGCTTATCACCCCTCATTTATCATCCTCTTCTCCAACGAGGGGAGATGGTGCCTTTAAGGCAGCTTAACAGCTGTCAGAGAGGAGGCATTTCTGCGTGTGCTGCTGATGCTGAAAATACTAACCAGAGATACTTTAAGTAGGGCTGGAAAGCGTTCAACGAGAAGACACCGTCGTGCAGCCGGTCCCCGCTCCCAGCCCAGTCCCACCCAGCTGCTCCCAACTGGACGACTGTCGGGAGCCACCCGCATTCCTCCGGGGGCACACAGGGTTAAAAATACCCTCAGTCAGGCTGGGGCACAGCAAGTGGCAGTGTCCCGCTCCCTGCCCCATCCCATCCCATCCCCTCATCGGCACACGGATGTGGTCCTGCTCTCTGATCCACAGATGGGGCATTGGTTTCCCTCTGCCCATCCTCAGAGCTGCTGGTTCCAGAGATGGAAGCACGGATCATCAGACATGTGTCTTACAAAGGCAGATTTGTGCAATCAGGGACCACGGTTGTCCCCAGCCTGCAGGGCTCTTCAAACCTGAATGGGACAAACTGGGAAGAAACCACCTGCCTCAGTCCTCCTGCAAAATGACCCCCATGAAACCTTCCACGGTGCTGGGCCGATCCCATCCCACATCTCTTCCTGCTCTTGATGCCTTGTGCAATGACAGCTTCACCTCAGGGAGGTGATGCCCTTGTAATCCCCAAGGTACAGGCCCCATTCCTGAAAAGCAGCACGCAGGAAAAACCCAGGGCACTGGGCACAAGGGACGTTGTTATTAACAACAGCACTTCTGATAGTGCTGTTGAGTCAGCTCTTGCCTGACAGAGGCATAAATAGAGCACCTAAGAGCTTGGGCTCCTGATGAGCACCCGACAGCTAATTGCTGCTTTTACTTAGGGTGAAGAGGGGAGGACCCGGAGCAGGGATAGACAGAGCAGCATCAGAACGGCAGCTGAGTAATCGCTGTGCAGGGCTTTACTCGCTCACTGCATCACCCCTCCTGGGACTGCTCCCCTGCGTTTTGCATTTATTTGAACAAAAAGGGTGCTGAGGGCACGAGGGCTCCGGCCGACCTGACCCGCTCTAAACCAGAACGGGATTGCAGCTTCAGTGCTTGCTCTCTGGGGATTCTCCCTCCCCCAGCATCATCCAGCATAAAACGTTGATTGGCGTGCAGAAGTGGTGCCCGAGTTCACTGCATTGAGCAACAGCTTCAATAACCTCCGGGGAAATCCATGGCAGGAGCCACAGATCCCCTCTCCGCTCTCCACAGCAAAGCCATGGGATGCAGCAGCCCCTCGCTCCGGCTGGGGCGAGGGTGGGGTTTAATTAACCCTGGGAGTGAGGTTGGGATAGGCAGCACTGCCTGTGCCAGCTGCGGCACGTCCCAGCTCGCCGGCATTCCTGTGCCGTGCCCCACTGCTGCCAGCGCACGGGGGGGAGGCAGCTGTGGTGGCCCCCAGTGCGGCATCAGGAGGGGGCCGGTGAGGTGATGGGGGTCCAGCCATGCACAGAGGTGTCACCATGAGGCCTCCCCTTCAGCCAAGTGCACCCGCACCCATTTGGATGTGATGGTGACCATTGGGTTATGCCATAGAACCAGGGGATGGTTTGGGTTGGAAGAGACCTTGAAGCTCCTCCAGCTCCAACCCCTGCCACGGGCAGGGACCCCTTCCACTAGAGCAGCTTGCTCCAAGCCCCTGTGTCCAACCTGGCCTTGAACACTGCCAGGGATGGGGCAGCCACAGCTTCTCTGGGCACCCTGTGCCAGCGCCTCAGCACCCTCACAGGGAAGAGCTTCTGCCTAAGAGCTCATCTCAGCCTCCCCTCAGGCAGGTTCAAGCCATTCCCCTTGGCCTGTCCCTACAGGCCCTTGTCCCAAGCCCCTCTCTCAGCACAAGCTTGATCCAAAGGACAGCATTAGTTTCCCAGCCTTTGGGATGAAGGGTTGTAACCTGGTGAGTACGCGACGGAGAAAACCCCTACGTGTCTCTGTGTGAACCTCTGTCCCTCATCTGCACCTACGGAGTTGCTTCCCTGGGGAATTCTGCTGTTTGCTAAATGGAATCAACATAAGATGTTCGATTTGGTACCATTTCAACTGCAGCTCATTTGATTCCAGCCATTAACATTTAATATTAGCTTTGAGAAACCTGAGCTGACAGCAGAGAGGACGGAGGGGGAGGAACTGCCCCAGCCTGGAAGCTCCTACCAGGAGCTCTTGCTGGTGGCTGTCACCTGTCCCTCATGCTGAAGAGCCCAACTCGGATGCGTGATGCTCATGGAGACACGGCACAGATTCTTCCTTTTATACAAAAAGATGCTCCTCAAAGAGGCAGCAATGGGAAGACAGTGCCTTGGGTTAAACTGATGCAGAGCAGGAGTTAAGGATGAGGTTTCCTTTGCTCTGCCAGCTTAACACAAGCTGAACCCGTGCTCTTTCTTCCGCAGTGTAGCTCTATCTGAAGCAATTCATCAGGATATCCATATAAGCACAGGCTCCAAACCACAGAAATGCCTTTCAGCTGCACTTGATCTCACCATAAAACTAGAAGCTAAGCAGGAGACCCCTTCAAGTCCCTTCCTGATGGGTTTCTTACAGTCCTCCAACAGTGTGGTGCTCCAAACCGGTCCCTACCTAGGCCAGTGCCACAACCTCCCCCCATCACCATCCTGCCTTCTGATGGCTGCAGGAACCGGCATGGGCTCAGCCCCTCGGTGCAGCCATCCCCATCTCCGCATCTGCTTGCTGAGCCGAAACACCTCCTGCAAACAAAGCTTCCCCCATCCCAGCAAGATCCCACAGCTGCTTCCCAGCCTCCTGCCTCCGAGAGCCCCGGCCAGGAAGAGCATTTACAGCAGGAGAGGGCTCATCCCTGCCACAGCCAGGATTAGTCCCTCTGTGGCCTGGGAATGGGGCTGGACGGGAGAGAGGAAATGCATGGGTGGCAGTTCTCCAAAAGCTAAGGGTCTGTTGGAGGTTGTGGCCTTCTGGGGCAAGTTTGAGGGGTGTTTGCAGGACAAATCTAGGGGGAGTTTCAAGTATAAACTGCTCCAGGAGTCATCTGTTCACGGCCTCCATCAGAGCTTCAATAGATCTTCTTTATTAAAACCTGGACACAATGAGCCCAGAAGTGCCCACCTTTGTCAGGGCTGCACTGGCAACTTGCCGGGAGGCCTGGGGCCATGCCTGATTTGCATCTCATTCACACAGATGTTCATTAAAATTAATGCCTTAAGACATTATATCTGCCTCCATTTGAGCCTTCTGGAGAGACCGACCCCGACGGCGCCTGGAGAGCCCCGGCCACCCCATCCTGCTCCCCACGCTCAGCTGCATCATCCCCACACTGCTGCGGGAGCACTTCCCGACCCAGGAGCTGCCTCTGGTCCCCCCGGACACGCTCTCCTGCATCTTGGTTGCGATCCAAGACGGGACACAGTTGTGATATTGTCTTAGGCGCTGAGAAAGAAAAGCCCCCTGAGGTCCCCGCTTCCCCCAGCGCCCAAGCCAAGCTTCTCCAGCGCTCTCCCTCCTGCACGTCTGGAGTACAGACGGTCCCTTCCCCGTGCAGATGAGTATCCGGGATTGCATTTCCCCTTGGAGACAACCGGTACGGTGAGGCTTTGCAAAGATGTGCTCTGCAGCACCTCGGGATCCGTGCAGCAATGCCTGCTCTCGGGATGAACCGTGCAGGGGAGGGATGCTGCGGCGTAACCACGATTGCTCCATCCCCCCTTCTTGTTTCTCCCCCATTTTTATTCTCAGCCATTGCACAGTAAAAGCCCACCATCGCTGCTGCAGCTGCTGGGTTTCCACCAACACAGACCTCAACTGCACCGCGGGGACAACGAATGACTCCTGGTAAAGACACATAACCTCCCAGAGCACCCCTGGCTCATGCAACCAAGGCCACCATCGTCTTAAAGGGTCACAGAGCTTGAGACACGTCAAGGTCACTGAGATACAGACCATTTACAAGCACTACGATGGGTTAAGCTGTGCCTGCCAACCCCAACCAAGCAATCTGCACTGATGATGGGTTTTCTTATTGTTTCTAATGAGAGCTGCTCAAGGGAATAATCCCTTGTTCTGTAGGAAAGTTTCACTGGTTTTAAGGAAAAGAAACCACTTTTGGGATATATTTTGGGATATATTCCAAGAGACTCCTCTGCGGTGTTTACTGATGAAGTTAAATCCTCCCAATCAATACAAACTCAATGCAAAACACTGCCCAACACAAGAGTTAACAGCAAAACCACCAGAGGAGCTTCAGTTTGCCCTGTAAGTAACACTTCCAAACAATGTTTTGGATAGGCAGCCCCCAAAACAGGAATACTTTGTCCAGGTGAAGGTTTCACAGAGCTATTAAGAGGTGGAACAGGATCAGTTAGCCATGAGATGAGGAGTAAATGGCTGTAAAACCACCCCCCTTCCCACCCCTTCCATTAACACCAGGAGCCGAGCAGCCAGATGCACATCAGCCCTATCAGCAGCTACCGAGCACACCAGTAATGGAAATGTCACAGCAAGAGAGCTTCTGAGCAGTATTAATATAATCAACATAGTGTAACAGCAGGACCCAACACCGTAATACTGCATGAAAGAACAGCAAACACGCCAACTCTTCCCTCTCAGCAGTTCATGCAAGCCTTGATGGTCTCCATCAGTTCTTTGGTAGGCACATGAAAGCCCACACCAAAACCTGGCCTTGGTTTTATCCCCCGTGTGTACCTCCTTGTCCCATAGTTTTATCTGTGGCTTTACTTGTACCCAAGGACCCCAAAACGGATGCAATACATCGCCCAGATGAGGTGAACAAGCAGCAGGAAAAGGTGAGCCAGCTGGAAAGACCTGCAGGATGCTTCGCTCTGGAGTACTCAAATGACACCAACTGACAGTTAAGATAGACTCAAAACCAACGCTCTCTCCCCCAAAACCTAAATGCCAACCACCTCTCCAAGCCCACGAGGCACTGGCACACCAACATCACACATGCCAAGGAGAACAGGGAAAAGGTTTTTCCTCCCACGAGCAAACCCATTCTGCACCTTTTCACCACAATCCACTCCAGCAGCTCATCTTCCATCCTCCAGAGCAAGGCGATTTTCCAACACCAAAACTGCTGACACGACAGCAACGAACAGCAAAGCTGTGACAGCTCCAAGACCAGAGGTCCTACACCACAACACTAGACAGACCTTCCAACACCAAACACCACTGAAGAAACACTGTGGCATAAAGACTTACCTTGAAGTCTGCCAGCTGCTGGTTGATGGTTTCCACCTCTGTTCCCACCACCCACTGCAACGCCTCGTTGTCCTCTGCTGCGGTTGTCATGTGGGTCAGCTCCTTCAGCCTGCTGTAGAAGTCCTCGACACGAGACAGCGTCGTTTCTACCTGCTCCTGGCGGTTCTTGCCTCTCTCTGTCAGTTTGCTGCACTGTTTGTTCAGTGTCTCCAGCTCACGTTTCAGTCCTAATAAATCTGGGCTCCCTTCGTCCTCCAGCATCTTCTTACATTCGCTTTCAGAAGCTTCAATGTCACACTTCAGCCTATGGAGTTTGCCCAGGAACGTGCGAACGTCCTCTGCTTGGGACTGGAGGCTGTCAGAGTCTCTCCCGATGGGGCCCATGCTGTCCAGCTCATCATCAAGATCTGCCAGCTGGGAGAACATCTCCCTGACCCGGTTACTGAATTGACCGATCCCTTCAAGCTTGTTCTCCATGAGTGTACAGCAGTCATTGACTTTCTGCTTCACAGCTTGGAAGTCCTGCTGAGCCACCTCAGCTTGGCTTAGGAGCTGCGAACAGTCAGACCCATCTGGGGCATCTTCTAGTAGACCTTGAGTGAGGTTTCTCAGATAATCCACCTGTGGCTCCAGGGCCTGCAGCACCTCCTGCTGTGCCCTGAGCTTCTCCAAATTCTTGTTGCTGCAGGCCTGTGGCCCCAGTGCATCGTAGATCTCCAGCTGGTGCTTCGCCCCTTCCAGCTTCTTCTCAATGTTCTTAAAGCTCTCTTGAAACTCCTTGAGCCTCTGGGACATTTCTTCAATGGAGCCAGTCTTGGCTTGCAGCTCTTCTGTGATGGCATCCATCTTGTGATTGATGCCAGCCTTCTCATCCCGAATGTCATCCTCATCGGCTTGAGAAGCATCAATCAGGATGTCGGCAGCGCTGTTGAGCATCTCCAGCAAGGAGCGGCGCTTCTCCACGTCGCTCAGCATAGCCTTTGATCTCAGAAGAGTCGCCTCCAGCTGCACTGGATCCAGAGTTACTTCCAGCTCCATCACCTTTGCCTTGCAGTCCTCCACCCAAGGCAGGAGGTCCTCTGCGTGCCGTTGGTACTTCTGAGCTTTCTGCAAACAGTCCTTGAGCTTAGAGTGCCGGTTGGCAGCCTGCTTGCTGAGCTCTTCCCAGTGCGTTTTGAGGCTGACCAACTGGTTTTGCAGAGTGCTCTTCTCCTCCCCAGGCTGGACAGAAAGCAGCAAAGATTCTCCCTCGGCTACAATCATCTCGTAGGAGCCACTGTGTTGGTTGAGGCTCTTCTGGAACTCTTCTTGCTCCTGAATTTGGCTCTGTAGCCTCTCCAGTTTAGCAGAAATGGGTTGGCTCTGAGCTTGCTGGCACAGTTTGTCATCGAGCCAGGTCCTGAGTTCATCAAACATATGCTGGAACTGCTGGGAACTGGCAAACGCAGTCTGCAGTCGGTTCATCCGGTCGGCTGAAACGGGAATGACATTAGAACGCGACAATTAAGCTGAAATCAAATAAGCAAAGTGCAATTATTTCAAATCAGCTCAGATGCACCAACTGTGTTTTGATTAACAGGAAGGAGCTTTCCATTGCATCACTGGCCTTTTCTGCTCACTGATTCATAAATTTCCTTAATAGTAAGTGGCAACGATAACACAGGAGCCTCAAGTTCTCCTGGCCAGTCCCTAAATGCAACCTCTTAGAAACCAGAAGAGGCACCCCAAGGTCAGAGGCTGGCCACTGGTTCTTCTCCATGCCCCATTCTGAATTCAGGAACTGTTTTTTTCCACCCCAAGCACAGCACACTGCACACTGCTGCGATGTGCTTGAAGAGCCACATCAGTGGGTCTAAACTCGCTCCCCAGGCTGCAGTGTGAACTCTCCTGCGCTTAGATCCACATAAAACACCCAGGAAACACCCTGAAAACCAATGAATCTGTTTACTTTTAGAAGCCCAGCAATGGAAGAGCCCTTAGGCAAAAAGCAGGGGTGGAGTTTGACATCCCCACACCTCTGAACCAACTTCTCAGCTCCATCTCACCTGCCAGGTCTTCCAGCCCTTTGAGAGGCAGCGCCACTGTCTCCAGACGTTTCCGTAGCTCATCTTTGAGGTACTGCTCCCCGATGAGGACAGAGAGGTCATCGCAGAGGGTCTGAGCCTCCGTGATCTCCTCTTCCAGCTGCTCCAGGTCCGAGCGGATCTCACTGGTTTCCTCCAGCTGCTGCTTCACAGCATCGGGCTGGGTGCTGATGGCAGACTGGCTGCTCAGGCGCTGCCCCACTGCCTTCACCTTCTCCGACAGGCCCTGGAGGAGCTCCTGGTACTGGGTGCTCTTCACTATGGCTTGGTCAATTTGGCTGGAGCGGGAGTTGAGGCGTTCCGTTAGCTCAGACCATTTCTGATTAACCCCTTGGAGCTCTTCCCGCACCTGGTTAGTGGATGGAGAAACATCTCCAGGGCCAGTCAAGATGCTCTGAGCTGCCTGGTTGAGCTGCTCATGCTGTTGTCTGCGAGCTTCAAATTCCTTCAGCATAAACTGGAATAGAAATAACATACAAATGTTTGCACAAAACTGACAGCTCCGTGTACACACAGCCAAGACAAAGCAGACCTCCAGGGGCTTTATCCAGCCCATGGAACAAGCCCTGCGCTGGGTAGGCCAGATTTCCTGTGACCTTCCAACTTAAAAAGCTGGGAGGGTCCATGACTTCTGTACTTTGCTCGCTCTTATTTGTTCTACTGCTGTGTAATGTGACACAAACCAGGCAGATGAGAAGGAAATCAGATGATGTTAACCGGGGCATTGCGTTTTCTGATGCAGCCAGTTACATGTTAGGATTGGGAAGTAAGAGGTTGGGAAAGGGCAGGCTGCCAGGTGGAGGGGCAGCGTTAGTGAGTCCTGCTGAGCAGCAGCACAGGTCTTCTTTAAAGCAATTTCATTCTCCAAGAGGGGCCAAGTGATTCACTGATGAGTCAATGCAGTGCGGGGAAGGGAGCTCGAGCACGGCTCCCTTTCGAGTTACTCATGGCAGGGTTTGGAGGAGCCCTGAGGTCTCCCAGCACTCACTGGGACATCTCCAAGTGCAATCTTCCACCTCATGTACCGGATGAGACACCCTCGCCTCTTGACCTGATCACGCAGTGGAGCTCCCGGCTCACCTGGACCTGCTGCTTCTGCGCGTTCAGCATGTTCGGGTCGATGGAGAGGGGTCCCAGCACACTCATCATCAGCTCCTTCTCCATCAGCCAAGGCCGCAGCTGGGCTTCAGCAGCCTGGAAGCTGGCCAGCTGGTTCACCGACTCCTCCAGCTTCTGCTGCCGCGCGGCCGTCGCCTGGCTGGCTCTTTCCCACCTGCAATCTGAAGCACGGGCTCTGTTAGTGGTGACCATGCCCACCACTCCATCAAGAACGGTTTTTACCCTCCCCATGGCTTCCACACCACGAAACCTCCTCAGCTTGTCAGTAAAGCTAGCGTGGCTCTACTCATTCTTTATCTAAGAAGCCGTTTCTAATGGCTGTGTAGTCATAGCTCATAGGAAAGGAGGATTTCTGCACTTGGGTCACTACTGCCATGAGTTCGTCCAGCCTTGGGTGCCACTGAGCATCCCTGGCTCAGTGCATGAGGATGCTCTCATGGGTATCAGGCCTCACACAGCACATTCAGATCTCCTGGACAGAGAAGTCCATAAACAGGTTCCTGCTATTTCAAAGAAGAGAATCTATGGGCTCCTTTTTAAATAGTCTTGGTGGGTCAACATTTAACTACCCAGGACAGCCTTAGTAATGCTTGGAATTTTATATCAAGCCATGAAGCATTTAATGAAAATAATCAACTTGTGTTGCTAATGCTTTTTTTTTCCCCTCCTTTTCTTTAAGAAGTAATTTAAGGAGGCAAGGCTTTAAAATCCACATCCATCATGGAGATCTCATTAATCAGGAGAGGGCTCATCTCAGGAACACCTTGTACACCAGACAGCTTGCAGAGAAGTTTGTTATTTACTGCATTTTAATTGGAAGTGACTCTGCTCTGCTGTGACTTTGGAAGCCCCCTGCAATCCCAAACCCCTTGTATGTGATGCCTCAAGACAGGAGCCTCACTAAGTGCTCCGGGCACTTACTCAGGTCTTCCTGCATCTTCTTCCAGTTCGCTGCTTCTGGAGAATCTGGGTATTTCTCCAGCAAGCCAGAAAGCGCTTCCTTCACCTTCTGGATCTTCCCTGAATTCTGTTCCAGTTCAGCCAGAAATGCCTGGAAAACAATCATTGGAACTTCTTCAGATATAGGGCAAAAGACTGAAATCACTGAGTAGGAATGAAGCAGCGGCTACAAGCTGGAGTTAGGCAATTTCTGCTCTTTGCTCTTTAATGAAATCATTTCATTTTATTAGCAATATCATGAGCTAACTTGGCTCCAAGAGCAGGGAAAGGCTGGGAATTGCTTTCCAGGAGAAGCTGGAGTGACCCAGCAACAAGGGATATAGATAAACTCCTTTCCCTTGAGCCCAGTGCCTGGGAGCAGCAGGTCTAGAAGCAAAGAGGTCGAGCACAGCACGTTGGCTCATGAACCATGACCTGCGTGAGATCCCTTCTGTGGAAAGCCTTTCTTTAAGCTCCTAGTCCTGCTGCAATAAAGCCCATCACTGAGATCCTTTGGGAGGAAATGCTTTAATCCCCATTTTGTGCTCTGGAAGAGCTGTTACCTTGTTGTGCTCAGCTTGGGCTCTCATTGTCTCTGTCTTGGTGGGCGAGGAGGAGGCGTCCAGCTCCGACAACATTCGTTCCTTCGACTCCAGCCACTTCAGCATGGAGCTGGCCTCCTCCTGCACCTCTTGCATCTTCTCCAGCATAGCCGAGAGCTGCTGCTGGCGCTCCTGCAGCGCCGCACCGAGGCCCTGGTACTGCTGGGTCACGTCAGACACATCGCACTGGATCTCAGTCAGATCTGTCGCCAAAAAGCAGCCCGAGGTGAGGACACTGCTCACGCTGCCTGCCTTCACCTGGGCTCTCAGATACTGATCTAGCTCTGGGCAGCCACAGCCAGCCAAGCGTGAGGAGGAAGAGGCTGTGCTGCTGTCCATCCTCCTGCAGAGCAGTGTCACATCATCCTCCCCTCTCGTGCCCGAGGGGCCCTTCCAGCGGCACCGTGTCCGCACACTGACAGGTTGCAAACAAAGCAAATGCTTTTGTGTGGGTGAGATGGTGCAGGCTGAGTCGTGTCCAACCCCCCCATCAAGGTCACTGCTGGTACAAGGTTAAAGGATTTGACACCGAAATATAAAGCCGTTTTTATGCACCTATTACCTTGCTGAACTGATGCGCTAACAGCAGATAACGGGCAATAATTAAAACTGCTCTTCAAACTGAAGGCTTGGATGCCGTTACAATCCCTTAGAACCAATAAATTTAACTGCAGGCCTTAAAACCATCTCCCATTTATCAGCTCTTAACACCACCGATGGGGGTGCCAGGGTGCCCTCACTCCCCAGAGCTGCCCCTCGGCATCCTTCAGCCTGACTGATGTCCTCCAGCACCGCGGCTCCAGCACGGCTGGGATGGGATGCTGATGGTGCCACAGCGGGGTTTATACTCTCACGGATGGAAATGCACAGACAAATGGACAAGGACGGTGAGGTGGCCTTGGCACAGCAGCGACAGCGAGCTCACCTTTGCATGTGTGGTATCCGTTCACGCTGCCGAGCGACCCTCCCGCAGCGGGCAGCGCCGCACCTGAGCACAGGGGACGGAGACAGACAGAGGGACAAGACAGAGGCGTTAGGAATGCAGACAGCAAGCGATGAATGGTGCTCCAATGACATGGACTACACCGGCCACCAAGCACACACACAGCGTCCCCACCCGCCCGGGGCCACTGAGCCCACAGTTCCCTTTGGAATGGGTTTATTCCTCCTCCCCACACGCTCGCAGCCCTCGCTGCCCTGGAGCTGCTCCTGCCTCACTGGACCAGAAGCAGAAGAGCCGAAGCTGCCTGGAGCTGGTCACCTCTCGCAGCATCACGCATGGTGGATGTGGCTCCTATCATTCTGGGGACCACTGGGCACCTCCCCAAGCCTGGAAAGCTACTAGCCTAAACATGACTTTATAATATCAAGTGCTGAGTGCCTTCTCTGAAGAGATTCACTCCCCTGAAGAGCATAACTCCCCCATGTTCTCTTTTTCTGATGGGAATGAAACTATTTAAACCCGCCTCAGTGCACAGACACACTCTCTTTGCCAAGAGGCTTCCACTCCTTGGACACCAGATAGCACAGCTATGTTCACAACAAAGTGGGATTCATTAGAAACATTATAGGGCAAGCTTCTCTCCTTCTAACCACGTATTTTAAAGCTTTCATGGATGCAAGGGGCTGCAGCTTTGGTCACGCCATGTGGGGTGACCACCCCTCTTGGAGGTTTCCCACTGAACTGCTCCTCAGGTTAACCCTAATGAACGCATCTGGACCGTGCACTCCCATAAATGCCCATCCATGATGAGAGCTCAGGGACTTGTTCTCACAAGCTGGAAGACGTCTTTCGGTTGGTTTCCAAACAACCCAGACATAATCTCATTGCTTCGCAGACTTGAAGCCAGCAAGGAGACAAGTAAATTATGTCTGAATATCGCAGTCTTGTTTCATCCAGAGATGAAACCCAAAGGCTGGAGTTTGGTTGAAACACTCCAGCCCTCAGGAGCCTGAAGGACATCGAAAGGGAAAGCAGGAGCTGCCTCCATGAGCTCCCATGCTCCATGCGAGCAGCAGTCCCTGTCCTCACGCTGGGATCACATTCAGTCATTCAGTGCTTGCTATGCTACAGCAAATCAAGCCAAGTGTGTGGCCTCCGAGTGCTTGGCTGATGCCTCAATGCAGCAAGCACCAGCGACCCGACCATGGGGTTGAGCTCCACGATAGCTGGACCACCACAGGCCCTCTGCAGTTTGTTAGAAGGGGGAAATAACCCCATTGTTTGCTTGAGGTGGGCTCAGTGTGAGAGCAAACGGAGCACTGAGGAAGGAGGCATCCTCAGGAGAGCGGCTGCGACTCACCTGCCTTGGACGGGGTGTCGGGGGCCGTAATCTCCACAATCAGGTTCTCCAGGAGGGTCCCTCTGCGGCCGATCTCCTCCACCTGAGCCCCCTTCCCCTTCCACTCCTCTAGCAGATCCTGCTCGAGAACAAAGGCCGGGATTGGGGATGTCACTTGCGTGGCTGCAGCCCTCCCTTCCTCACCCATCACCGCTGCAGTGACTCGGTGGCACCGGGACACGGCACCCATGGAACCGGAGCCCGGCGAGCAGACTGCACCGGGGAAGTGGGTGTCTTCACGTTTATTTTTGTCAGGGGAACTCAAGGAAGGAAAAGCTCTTCCCGAACTATCGGGTCTGTTCAAGGAAACCCTCTTCTCCCTCCTACTGGTTTGGGACCTCCCTCCTCCTCTCTGCACAACCCAGCCTCGCTGAATCCAGTCCTGGCAGAGCCCGGGGGTGCCGGAGCCCGATGCGCCGTGGGGAGCCCGGTGACGTGCCGAGGGGTGCGAGGGCTGGGGGTGACTCAGCAGGCGCTGCTCTGCCTCTGAGTCAAACCCTTGGCACATCCTGATCTAAAGCATCGCGGAGCGGGGGCTCGGATGACAGGACACCTTCCATTGTCTAGCAAGAGGAAAACACTCAGGGAAAATGAATGTGCTTGGGTCTCCCACTCCCAAATCCCACCCAGAGGAGGCAGGGGAGGAAAGGAAACCAGGCAGTGCTCAACAGGACCTTCACACTGCTCTGCTCCCCGCAGGGACCACTGCATGCACACACACCCCAGAGGCTGCAGCTCAGCAGCAAGTACAGGGGAGCCCAGGATTCCTGAGACCATAAAACAGCTCCCAGCACTCTGCTTCCTGGGATCGATTCCAGCACTTCCACACCAGCTGCCAACTGTCCCAGCCTGCTTCCAGCTCCCTCTGCCCACCTGGACCTGCTGCCGGCGCTGGTGCAGCTCCTGGGTGCCCAGGGAGGTCTCAGCGGACGGCATTTTGCCTTCGCTCTCCCTCAGCCACTTCCTCATGGCCCCAACCAGCTTCCGAAACTCATCCAGTTGCTCCTGGCAGGACGACGCATCCTTTTCTCTGGGAGTGAAAAGGTTTTGGAGAGTCAGAGCTCGTGCTTTGCCTTGCAATTACCCGTGCCTGAATGCAGCACAGTTGTGCCTTTAGGAGCCCTTTATTACTATCAGTAGTAGATGTTGCCCAGGAGCAGTGCAGGCAGCGCCAACCGAAGCGGGGTGCTCGCCAGCCTGCCCCTCACCACTGCTGGACCCCTCAAGCCGTGGCTGGTGGCGCTTTGGGGACCACACCAGCATCACCACGGTAGCCAAGAGCGATGGACCACCGGGACCTGCGCTGGCTCTGTGCCGGGCTCTTTGTCCCACAGGAAGAGAAGCTTTTGGGAAGACAGAGCTCATTCATGCCCCTGGCCCCAGGCAGCTGCAGGGGGGGGATGCTGCCCCTCCTCCCTGGCCACAGCTCTGCTCTATTCAGCCCATCCAGTAGGAACAAGGACAGGACAGGAGCCATGGACCCCTCCGCACTCACGCACCGCAGCTGCGAGCAGCCAGCACAGCGTGGAATGACTGGGGATTGTCATGGGATTCATTGGGACAGGCCAAGGGGAATGGCTTTAACCTGCCCGAGGGGAGACTGAGATGAGCTCTTAGGCAGAAGCTCTTCCCTGTGAGGGTGCTGAGGCGCTGGCACAGGGTGCCCAGAGAAGCTGTGGCTGCCCCATCCCTGGCAGTGTTCAAGGCCAGGTTGGACACAGGGGCTTGGAGCAAGCTGCTCTAGTGGAAGGGGTCCCTGCCCGTGGCAGGGGGCTGGGACTGGATGAGCTTTAAGGTCCCTTCCAACCCAAACCATTCTGTGATTCTGTGAGCTGCTTTTTTCCCACCCCCTTCCCTGTATTCACCAGGGAGTCTGGAGGCACCCAGAGGTATGAACCCCCTGGACACAGGCATGTTGTTGCTCAAGCTGCCGTGGCCAATTCAAGCTCAAGCTGCTGCTAAAGCTCCTCCTTATCCCTACTTTAGCAGAGCTGGAAACAGGCTCCTCTGCTCTGTCACCTCCAGAGATGAGAGCACGCCTGGGGCCGGCTCCCGATCCCGCGCCAGCCCCCATCTCCCCTCTGGCAGGATGCTCCAGGCTGGAGCTGCAGCAGCCCACACGCCGGGAAGCGCAGGAACGCGGCTCCTACAGCACCAGGAATGTTTCACAACGCCCCCAGCCAAGGCTTTTTATAAAGCGTCAGCTGGAGCGGGCTGAGCTGCCCCCAGCTCCTGCTGCCAGGAGGAGGCAGGAAGGGTTCGCTCGTGCCCCCCTGTGGAAAGAGCATCTCCCCTCTCCTTGCTCTGGGGTCTTGCCCCAAGGGGTGCTGGGTCCCCGGACTCACCTCTCCTCTGCCACCTTCTGCAGCTGCACAAAGTCTTTCTTCAGGCTCTGCAGCCTCTCCTGTTGCTGGGAAGCGCCAGGGGCGAAGCCGCAGGAGCCCAGCTCCGCAGCCAGGCTCTCCAGGACAGCCAGGTCCTCCTGGTGCTGCCTCAGCTCCGAATTCAGCTCCTGCCAAAAGCAAAAGGTGATGCTGACTGCGCCCCAGACTGGGGCAGAGGGGATGAACCAGACAGCCCCATGTCCTGTCCTCTGTAGGCACCAGAGCCAGGTGGGCATAGCTTATGGCAAATACAGGGTAAATCCCACCTTTCCCAGTGCTGGTGCAAGGCCATGCAGTGAAGGGGATGGGGGGACCGTACACAAACCAAATCAATCCCCCCCACACACACACATGTGTCTGGTTTTATGCCAGCATTTCTGAGGCTGGGGCCAAAGTGCCCCCCGCAGCAGAGAACTCATTGGAAGCCCAAGGGAGGAGTCCCATGGAGCCATGACCGGCCACCACGACCCACGGCATCTCCAAGGGCTTTGTCACATCCTGCGTACTGCCAGCATGGGTGTTCTGCTCTATTAACCCCATGGAGTCTTCAGTTGGTAAATCCTTGCTGTATCTGGACTGGCCTCTATAAGCCTGGCTAGAGATCCCCTCTGAAAACCAGCCTGGCTCCAAGGAACCACCATCCTCTCCCTGCTGGAAGCAGCTTCAGCCACCCCAGACATGCTCCCTTTAACAGGCAAAGAGCCTCCCATGGATCCTGCTAGATGGGGAGGGAATCACAGCAAAACAGCCCTGACACAGACGGAGGCTCCTCGCCACGCATCTCACCTGGATGTGCTGGGAGAAGCGAGCGATGTCCCGGTCCGGCTGATTCCCAGATGCCAACATCCTTGCCCTGCTCTCGGTGAACTGCTGCAGCTTCTCCGAGAGCTGCTCGTACTGCTCCACCTTGGGCAGGAGCCCCTTCAGGGCATCCTCCCTGTCCCGCTGCTGCTGGCACAGCCTCCCAAAGTGCTCCGTCGCCTCCGCCAGCTTGTCCTGGAGGGCAGAGGCCGTGGGGCTGTCTGCTGCCTCCATGAACCGTGCCACCATCTCCCGGGTGGCTTCCAGGCAGCTCTTCTGCCGGGCGATGTCCTGCTTCAGCTTCTGCGGGAAGCACACAAAAGGGAGGGATGGATGGATGGATGGATGGATGGTGGTTTAGAAGGCTCTTGGGCAAGACCGATGTGAAGAGGCTGGGCTGTCCTTGGGACCATCAGCCAGGGTTGGGTGGGAATTGTTTCCTATCCATTTTCCTTTCCTTTTTGATCTCCCCAGCCTGCTTTGCCTTCCCCCACTGCGTGATTATGACAAGAGGAAACGGCCTCAAGCTGCACCAGGGGAGGTTTAGGTTGGATATTAGGAACAATTCCTTCCCCAGAGGGTGCTCAGGCACTGGAACAGGTTGCCCAGGGCAGTGCTGGAGTCACCATGCCTGGAAGTGTTCACAAACTGGGTAGATGAGGCCCTCAGTGGCATGGGTTAGTGGTGGCATTGGCAATGCTGGGATAATGGCTGGACTTGATGATCTTAAAGGTCTTTTCCAACCTCATTAATAACATGATTCTATGATTCTATGTGACATCCAAGCCCTACTTGTTAGCAAAGAAGAGAAGAGATTTTCAACAGGTCTGGGTCCTAGCTTAAAGGAATTCACTAAAGATTCTGCTCACATCTCTTTTTAGGGGCTGTTTTTGGTGCTTTCAGAATACTGGAGCATCTGCAGGGTTCAGGTCCTGCAGCATGGGGAACCTGCAGGGTTCAGGTCCTGCAGACAGGCACGTTCGAGGTCAGGAGCCCAGGCCCCAGCCTTACCGCACTCGTGGCAAGCGAGTCCTGGATGGATGCGGAGGAGAGCGCGGCCGGCTGCTCCCTCTCCAGGCTCTTCTCAATCTCGGCCACCGACTGCAGGAGGCTCTCCAGGCTCTCCTGGACGCTCTGGGACTGGGCAATGGATTTCTGCAGCAGGTCCGAGCGCTCGGCCATCTGCTGGGAGAGGCTCTGGAAGCGGCTCACAATGGCATCTGTGGAGTTCGGCACAAAGAGCTCAGCGAGAAGCAAGGATCACCCTTGCCTCCTGCCAAACTCCCGCTGACGATGGATTCCCGTGCCCAAACTCAGCAGCAAGACAGGGATCCAACACAAAACAGCCAGCCTGGATCACAGTGCTCCCCATGGGCAAATACAAGCCCTGAAGATGCTCTGCTGGGAGCCTTTGCCTCACCTTCTCCCAAAAGTGGGAAATTTCATCTTCCCTTCCTGTTTGGTTTGCACCCCCCCTCAGCCATCCCTGCTAACGCAGGTGGAGGCTTTGCTCTGTACCTGTTGTTTCCTGGATGTGCCCGTGGTCCGGAGCCGGCTCCCCTTGTACATCCAGCAGGGACTGAGCTGCTTTCTGGAGCTTCTCCACTGGCACCTGATGCTCAGCGAGGTCTCCCTGCAACTGCTGCTTTGACACAAGATGAGGCAGAGTCAGTGGTGGGTCACACGTAAGAGCTCTGCACCCATGGGGAGCTCAGGGCTCCACAGAACCCTGCTGAGGGACCTTGTTCAACCACAAACTCCTTAGGAAAAATATCATAGGTTGGAAGATCCAGCCCCACGCTGCATGGAAGGTCCAACCCCACGCTGCATGGAAGGTCCAACCCCACGCTGCATGGAAGGTCCAACCCCACGCTGCATGGAAGGTCCAACCCCACGCTGCATGGAAGATCCAACCCCATGCTGCATGGAAGATCCAACCCTACGCTGCATGGAAGGTCCAACCCCACGCTGCATGGAAGGTCCAATCCCACGTTGCATGGAAGGTCCAACCCCACGCTGCATGGAAGATCCAACCCCACGCTGATGGAAGGTCCAACCCCACGCTGCATGGAAGGTCCAACCCCACACTGCATGGAAGGTCCAACCCCACACTGCATGGAAGGTCCAACCCCACGCTGCATGGAAGGTCCAACCCCACGCTGCATGGAAGGTCCAACCCCACACTGCATGGAAGGTCCAACCCCACGCTGCATGGAAGGTCCAACCCCACACTGCATGGAAGGTCCAACCCCACGCTGCATGGAAGGTCCAACCCCACGCTGCATGGAAGATCCAACCCCACGCTGCATGGAAGGTCCAACCCCACGCTGCATGGAAGATCCAACCCCACGCTGCATGGAAGGTCCAACCCCACGCTGCATGGAAGATCCAACCCCACGCTGCATGGAAGGTCCAACCCCACGCTGCATGGAAGGTCCAACCCCACGCTGCAGGCAGAGCTGGGTCAGAGGGTCTGGGCTGTCCCAGTGCTCAGCCACCCTCACTGGGGGTGAATGTCCCCCCATGTCCCACTGGGATGTCCCCATGGGCAGTCTGTGGCTGCAGCAGCCACATTCCCACACGGGCTCCGGTGCTTCCCCAGGATCACCCATGGATCCCGTACCTTGGCACTGGCAAGCTGCTTTTGCAGAAGGGCCGGATCCGAAGAGACCGCCTCCGAGAGCAGTTTCCCAACGGCAGCTTCGCTCTCCTGCAGCCATGTCCTGAGAGACTCTGCCACCTCCTGGAACTGCTGGTAGTGATCCAGCAAGGTGCTGAGGTGGGAACCAAGCTTGGTGCACTGCAAAGGAGCAACGAGACGTAAGGAGAGGATGCAAACAAAGCGCGGAGTGACCTGGGCACTGCTGGAAAACGCACAGAAGTCATGAAGAAAGAAAAACAATTAAAAACCCCAATCTTGCCCTATGTGCTATAGGAACCACAGGAGCCCAAGGCAGACGTGCTACCCCTGCCCAAGCACTGAAGAAGAGAAACCTTGTCCTACAATCCACATAAGTACCACCAGTTGGCAGGGGAGTGGAACCGGGTGATCTTTAAGGTCCCTTCCAACCCAACCTATCCTGTGGTTCTCTAAGGCCAGCCAGACACTGAAATGTCCCTTTGCCTTCCCTGTGTGTTCTACAACGCGCAGGAGGAAAACAGCACCCAGGGTTCAACTCCCAGGCTCCCACAGCCCTTCCCATACCCTGGAGTGCAGCGTGGTGTATCGCCGCGTCGCATCCTCCAGCTTGCTCCTGACCACGCTCCCGGACATCAGCGCCTGGGACCCGGCATCCCCAGCAGCTCCCTCCGCATCCAGCACCTTCTGCCCCGACATGGTAACGAAGCGCAGGTCCCCTTTGTGGGAGATGACATCCTCGGAGAAGCTGCCCTGCCGCTGGAGCAGCCGCCGGAGCGCTGCGGGGTCGCTGCCCCCCTTGGCCATGCCCTCCAGATCCTGCTCCGCTTGCGCCAGCCAGGCCTCGAACTCGCCGTGATCCCGCAGGAACTTGCGCAGCTCATCCCGCAGGACCTGCACTTGCTTCAGCCGCGCTTCCGACTGCGCGAGGGAAGCGCCGTACTGGTGCTTGAGCTCTGCCAGCCGGCCCTGGAGCCCGGCCCGCTCCTCCCCGGCCAGGCTGTGGCCGTGCTTGTCCAGGAACGCCTGCGCTGACTGCGCGGCCAGGATGACGTCCTGCTGCTGGGACAGCAGCTCCTGGTGCTGGGCCTGAAAGATGCCAGTGAGCAAAGGTGATGCTTGCGACTTTGGGGTGATGGGTTTAAACTGCAACAGGGGAAGTTCAGGTTGGATGTAAGGAAGAAGCTCTTTACTGTGAGGGTGCTGAGGCGCTGGCACAGGGTGCCCAGAGAAGTGATAAATGCTCTATCCCTGGCAGTGTTCAAGGCCAGGCTGGATGGGGCTTGGAGCAAACTGCTCCAGGGTGAAGCATCCTTGCCCATGGCAGAGGGTTGGCATTGGGTGATCTCAAGGCCCTTTCCATCCAGTCTGTGATCCTATGACTGAGGGTCCCTGCCCAGCAGCACCCAGTGTACCTCACCTCCCCCAGCACTGGTGAGGTGGGGAACACTGCAAAGGCTGGGATAGGAACAGGAGCTCTGCCCACAGAACCCCTGGTCTGACCATGACGAGCACCTTCTCATTACCCTGATGGCACCGTGCCACAGCACCCACCACCAACCCAGAGGGCATGTCCTCCAGGAAGCCAGCAGCGACTTCCCAAGTTTCCCACATGGAAAATGCCCCTGAACACAGGCTTTCAAGGCCAGCCACATCTAACATCCAATGCTGCTCCCAGCTGCATCAGCAGGGTCAGTGCACGGGGCAGAAAGCTTTGGAGGAAGCAGGCGTTGTCCTGACCTTCAGCCTCTCGTACTGCTCATCCAGGCTCTCAGCAGCGCTGTCAGCTCCCACGACGTGGCCATCAGGGACGTCCCCAGTGCCTGTCCCTGCTCCTTCCCCTCGTGCCTGCTCGATGGGGTGGGGTCTGTACTCCAGGAGCCCTCCCTTCTGCTCCAGTGATGCCACCCAGTTCAGAAGGGAATCGATCTTCTTGCTGTTCTCCTCCAGCTCTTTGGCAGCTTTCACCTGAAAGCACAAAGGCGCCAGGTAAAGAATGACCCATTTTACGCATGTTCAGCAACCTGCTGCATGGAGGAGGGAGACAAAACCCCACAGAGGAAACACCCTGGACAGTTTTCCAGCCACAGCAAATGCCTGAGACACTCACAGAGCTCCACAAACCTTTGTGGCTCTTCCGGAAGGGAGGAAGGTGCAAAGAAGCTTTGCATAAACTCAGCATTGCACTTCTAAACCCTGATGAAGCCCAGAGCCCCCACCCTGAAATGCTTTGACTCCAGAAGTGAGCATCACCTTCATCACCAGCACATGGAGAGCCCTGATGCTCAAGCTCCCATTAAAGGTCAGTCCAAAGGCAGAACCTTTTCCTCTCCCAGTTCCTGCACAACCAGCCCATCCGTGGCTGCAACTCCCAAGGCACTTCATGAGAGAAATACCTGGGGGGCACCTCATTTGAGGGACAGACAGGAAGGAACCCCAAACTGCTTTATGCTGCATCACTCAGCTGGCTGCCAGGACCCCAAATGAATCTGATTGCAGCATGTGGAACCTTACTGCCCACCTTCAGGGCTAGAGCTCTTTGCATGTCACCTTTTCAGTCTCCTGCTGCACTGCAGCAGTCACGGCGCTCTCCAGCTCCTTCTGGGCCATCTCCGTCCTCTCCTGCAGGGACCGGTACTGCTCCTTGGCGTGCTGGAGCTTCTCTTGCAGAGCTGCCAGCTCCCCAGGCTCCATCTTCACCTTGTTGTCCTCCAAAAACTCCTCTGTGCTTTTGAGGATGCTGGCGAAGGAGGCGGCTCGGGTGTGCATGTTCCTCTGCAGCTCCTGTGCAGACGATGCCGTCAGCTCCATTCACTCCCAAGCCTCTCCTCCTCCTGCCCCCCAGCTCTTGGAGCACTGACCTTGACGTGGCTCTGCCTCTGCTGCAGGGTGGACAGGTCCCCTTCGCTGGCTGCTCTCTGCTGCTCCACCAGCGTGTCCTCAGCCTGGCTCAGCCAGCGGCTCAGCTCGGCCAGGCTCTGCGCCCGGGCTGCCTGCTGCTCCTGCAGTGTCTGTGGGCAGAGCAGAGGCGAGAGGGGACAGTTAGCACCAGAGCTGCACCCGGCTCAGGCACATGGCTGCAAGGCAAGGTGAGAGGTTACTGAAGATGAGCAGGCAGCACAGAAACCACAGCTCTCCGCAGGCTCCCTTCTCCAGCTCACACACTGCAGGAATGGGGCTGCGGTGCCCAGTGCCTGTGAGCAGGAGCTGCTCCCTGCACCGCTGCCACCACTCCAGCAGGTTCCTGCTCTTTGAGGAGCCCACTGAACTCCAGCGTGGAGCCACGCTCCAGGTCATGCACTCCTCTCCTGGAGAGCTCAACCACGAGTTTCTGTGCCTTTTCCATTCAGCCTCACAAGCATTAAAACTGCAGCAGAAACGCATCTAAGAGAGGTGGCAACAACCTGGGGTCAGGCAGCACCGCTGTGGAGCCCCAGACAGCCCAAGTAGGCTGCGTTTGATCCTGGGGTTGGAGAGGGAGCCCGGGAGAGGGAATGTGTTTCTGTAGCTGATCCAGCTCCTCGGTTTTGCTGCCAGAGCACAACACAGAAGCGCCTGTTTGAGCAATTGAGCATGATGTGACCTGAGAGTCCCTGCAACGTTCCTGCTCCCCTTTCCCAGGGGAGATAAAGGGTTTTTTTTTTGAGTTTCACTGGGCATTTCAGCAAGGTGATGTACAAACTTGTGCAAAACACTGTGCTTGTTTCTCCCAGTCATAAGATACGCAATAGAAGCACATGGCAAGAGCCTTCTTAAGAGCTCTTCAGCTGCAAAGCGAGTTCTTCTTGGGTTAGGATGGGCGCACACTCAATCTGAAAAAGCAAAGCAAACTGGTTAATATACAAACACACACTCCAGAGAGGACAGGCAAGAGTTACAGAGAGCAATTGTTAATAAAAACCACATTAATCCTGTCTTGAATAAGAGGCTCCATGCAGTGATGGGTGCTGCAGCAACGCAGCAGAGACCTGAGGAGGTGCTTTTGCAGCTGCCTGCTGCCTTGATGGGTCATCTGCTGTTTCTCTGGGACAGCTACACCTGACTTGAGCAGTGGGAATAAGCATTAAAACTGCCAAATGCCTGGGGTGGCCCCTCCACACAGGGCTTTTCTGGTGGGTTTATTCCACCCAGCGCATAGCATCTTGATGGCTGCACTACCCAGGCTCCATCTTTTGGGAGAAAAGCGACTTTCCACCTGGGAGTTAGGTGGTAGGAGAGAAAATACTTTAGAGGAAGCTCGTGATGTGCAGTAAGTCATAAACTGTGAGTGGCATGCACACAAATCCCAGACAGGAGGTGTCTCAGCGCACGTTCTTGTGGCCGGGAAGCGCTTCAGCGAGCAAACTGCAGCCAGGAAGCAGACGTCTCCCAACCTTCACCTGATCCGTCTGCTCCACTTGCTGGAGGCAGACCTGCAGGACCTCCACCCGAGCCGTGACGTGCTCCGACAGGTCCCGGAAAGCCTTCTGCAGCTCATTGAGCAGCCGCAGCAGCTGCCTGCTCTGCTGAGGGGTCAAGTCCTGTGCGTGCTCCGAGATAAGGAACTGGATGTCGAAGGCAGTGGCGTCGAGCTGAGACTTGGTGTCAGCCAAGGGCTCTTTCAGCTCCTGAATGATGGAGAAGAGACCCGTCAAAATGACCCTACAGGCCTGGACAGTCCATGGGGACCATGGTGCCACCAACAGCACTCATAGCCTTTGATCCCTGAGTTCAATGCCAAGGAGCTAGCAGCAGCCAGGAGATGCTGAACTGACCATTTCTTGACAGTTATTGCTAGAAGGGATTCATAGATCACAGAGCGGTTTGGGTTGGAAGGGACCTTAAAGCTCCTCCAGCTCCAACCCCTGCCACAGGCAGGGACACCTTCCACTGGAGCAGCTTGCTCCAAGCCCCTGTGTCCAACCTGGCCTTGAACACTGCCAGGGATGGGGCAGCCACAGCTTCTTGGGGCAGCCTGAATAAATATGGAGGGGAGTTAGAGCTCCTCGTAAAGCCGATGGAGATCAGGGCAGGTGCAATTTATGGAGCAACCAGAGCATAAGGAAGCAGCTCTTTCCTCAATAGCCAGATGGGAGTCCCTCAGCCCTTACCCCACACCTACATGTGAGCATGTTCCCCAAACAACCAAAGCAGATGGCTCCTGTATTGCAGAAACAAATGACTCTGGAGCAAATACAATACTGTTGCTCCTCCTGCAACACAGGATAAGGGCAAACCCTTGGTAGGCTTCAGGAGGGAAGCAGGATTAAAAGCTTCTTCTCCATGCAGAGGACAGCATCTTCATCAGACAGCAGGATTAGGGGCATTGCTATGGTTACCTTGTACTGCTGCAGGCAGCGGCTCAGGCTGTTCGCATCAGTCTCGTGGCTGTAATCACTGCCCTCCAGCAACTCTGCGGTGCTGGAGACCCAGCTCAGCAGCTCCTGGAGCTTGCCCTGGAGAGTCTCGTGATGTGCCAGGATTTTAGCCTTAAAAACAGGGATTTATCATGTAAAGGAGCAGAGCGTTCCCGGGAAGGAGCACCGGGATGCTCGGGGCCGGTGCCAGCTTTACCTTTGCAGTTTCTGCTGCCCCACGCAGGTTTTGCAGCCGGGACTCCAGGACATCACTCGTAGAGCTCAGAGACTTCTGCAAGTTCTTGGCATCCTTCTCCAAAGCCTTCAGCAATTGCTCAGGGACTTCTTCAGGGGGGTTGGCCACAATCTGCTTCACGGCGTCCAGCTCCTGATTCACTGGGAAGCTCAGCTCCTGCAGCTCAGCACCCAGGGCCTGCGGGAAGACAGGATCGTTGTGTCTGAGACAGGGTGACTTCATCTTCCCACTGCCAGAACTGAGGAAAGGTTCTGGAGACCCAGCTCCAAGCTGCGTCTATCTGTTAAAGATGCATCCCTGTGCTGTCCTCCAGCCCTGTTCAGCTGCCAGCAATCGCCTGGGCTTTCTCCAGGCTGTAAAATTCATTTCAGTCAAGCTTAGGTTATTGCCTCTGGGCTGCATCCCTCAGAGCAGCTCCAGTGCCTAAAAGGGTTACAAGAAACCTGGAGAGAAGCTTTGGACAAGGGCCTGTGGGGACAGGCCAAGGGGAATGGCTTTAACCTGCCAGAGGGGAGACTGAGCTGAGCTCTTAGGCAGAAGCTCTTCCCTGTGAGGGTGCTGAGGTGCTGGCACAGAGTGCCCAGAGAAGCTGTGGCTGCCCCATCCCTGGCAGTGCTCAAGGCCAGGTTGGACACAGGGGCTTGGAGCAAGCTGCTCTAGTGGAAGGGGTCCCTGCCTGTGGCAGGGGTTGGAGCTGGAGGAGCTTTAAGGCCCCTTCAATCCAAACCAGGCTGGGATTCTGATTGTCTAAGCAGGGAGGAGGAGGTGAGACCAGACAGGGAGGGATGGGTTTTGCACATAAACCCCTGTTAAACCTGAGTCTGACCTTCCTGCTGGCTTCCAAGAGCAAGCAGGAGGTGCATGAAGCTGGGGACAGGAGGGACGAGCTGTGTCCTGCCTAACAACAGCCAAACCCAGCTCACCTCCGCCTGCTGCAGCAGCTCATGCAGAGCTGCCAAACTCTGCTCCGCCGGCTGCACCCGCTTGATCCGCATCTCGACATCTCGGAGCATGGAGAGATAGGATATCAGCTTCTCATCGTGCTCCAGACACATCTTCTTGCTGAACATGATCTGCAGAACCAAACAGCAATGCAAAACTTGGAATTTAGAGAGAACAAAACAAAGGATCATTCTTCTTTTTTTCCAAAGAAAGAACCATTAATAGCATTCCACTTGATGGACTTGCCCTTTGCTGGCCTTATCTACACGATTTACTGCAGGGAAAATAAACCACGTGGCTCTTTTCCCAACATAAATGGCAAGAGATGTCTGGAGTTACAGTAAAAGTGCCAAAAAGAGTCCTACTTATTAGTCATTTATAAATAATGCTCCAGCAGAAAGAAGCCACAACTAAGCCCCAAGTGTTTTCAGGCAGACATCACTGGGTCCTTTGCCAAATCCATTGCAGCCACTGCTGCAGCATCAAGCTCAAACATTCACCCCTCACGTTCTGGCTGTGCCGAGGACCTCGGGCACATTTAACACCAAACCTACACAAAGAGCTCATAAAAAGCTGTTGAAGTACCAAAAGCATCAATTTACCTGGGCTGGTCTCGTGGATTCCCTCGAGGTTTCCAGCAGCTCCCCCTCCACTATCACAGGGAGGAGCAAGCTCCGGTCACCAGGACCCGGCTGCCTGCTCCTCTCCTGGGCTGTTTCTCCTTGGGATCTTGGGGGAGCAGGGGCACCTTCTTGCCCTGTGCTGACCTCCGCTGTTGGCTCTTGCTGTTTCTCTTCTCCAAGCTCAAGGACTGCAGCAGAGGTTTCCTCAGCTTCCCTGATAAGTAATTCCTGGGGCAGTTCGTCTGCTGCAGGGGCTGTGATGGACACATCACCGGTGGCTTTCACCTTGGTGTCTGCCTGGGTCATCCTCTCCTCCAGGCTCAATGCTGCTGAGGAATCCCATCCACTTCTGGTCCCATTTTCCATCACCTCTGGAGCTCCCTCTTGCTCTGGGGGGACAGGGGACACCTGAGCCCCGCTGAGGTTTTCCTTATCTTCCTCAGAGATAATCCTGGTGCTGGTTTCATGTTTTGGTTCTGCTGTGCTCGAGACCAAGCCCTCCTCCTTCTTCCCTGGGATTTCTTTGGAAATCAGAGAAGGAAGGGACTGCTTTTCTGCAGATCTCTCTGGCTGAGCGCTGTCTCCTGCACTACTGATCTGCTTTGCTTTCTTTTTCTTCCTCTTCTGCTTCTGGGTGGGTTTTAGCTCCATTTCACTTGTTTTCTCCTGATCAACTGGACCTTCTGCACCCACTCTCGGGGCTTCTCCTTCAGCGGGTTTGACAGCTCTTTCACCTGCAAGCTCATCTCCTTCAGGCTTTGTAGCGATGCTGGTCTCAGGGGGCTCTGCAGACTCTGCAGGACTCACCTCCTCCTTCCCTCGACCCACAGTAACAGATGCCCTCGGGGCTGCTGGTGGTACCCGGTCCAGGCTGCCTGCTCGTCCCTGCTCAGAAGTCTCCACTGCACCTTCGTCACCTGCTGCAGCTCCCTCTGCACTTACAAACCCTCTCCTCCTTCTCCTCCTCTCCTCCTCCACTCTCTGAAGCACCTCCACGTCCTGCTCTTTCTCCAAGCCAAATCCCTCCATTTTCCCTGTCCCTTGATCTACCACTTCTCTCCTTGATTCCTTCCCCCAGGCAGTTCTCACCGGGGAGCTGCTTTTTGCCATCCCCTTTTCCATAGCCCTCACCACCACTGTCTCTTCAGGGAGAGATGCTGCACCTAAACCCGAGGGGTATTCTGGAGTCAGCTGGACCATTTCTTGGGGATGGTGCATTAAACCAGCCTCTGAAGCTTCTTGAGGTTTTGATTCCCCTTCTGTCGCTGTCACCGGGGGTCTCCCACTGGCAGCAGTTGCACCACCAGCCACGTCGTAGCTCACGGCTTCAGGTTCAGGTTTGTGCTCAGCACCATCAGGCTTCTTGGCAGCACGGATGACATCTTCCTCTTTTGGAGATGATACTTTTTCCTGCCTTTTGTCTACTTCACAGACCTCAGATCCGTATTTGTCTCCGGATACTTGAGCATCCTGAAGACTGGCAGCTAATTTCTGGCTAATCAGTTCTTTTTCAACAGCTTCCTTTAAAGTCACCCTTTTCCCACTGCTAGCATCAACAATTCCCCCAGCCCTCATCTGGTTGGTGGCGATGAGCTCGGCCATGCCCTCATCCAGCAGCCCCTGCTCCACAGCAGCCCTCAGGGACAGCCTCTTGCTGACAGAGCCCTCCACAACCCCACCACCGTCTGCCTGCGCCTGCAGCACCCGCAGCGCGGGCACAGGGTCCACCTTGCCCAGCCGCACCGCTGCGGCGCACGGCAGCTTCCTCCCCGTCGCCTCGTCCCGGATGGCGCGGAAGGGATGGACCTCCAGGTACCTCTGCCCGGACTCAACGTCGATTTTACACTTCTTGAGGAACTCCGAGTAGGGAACGAGCATGCAGGTCTCGGGATCTACGATCCCTTCTTTCATCTCTGGCGATGACAGGGCCTTCTCCACAACCGGCTGGGGCACCAAGCCCTCCTGCACTGCCTGACAGAGCGCCAGCCTATGGCCAGAAGCAGGGTCAAAAACGCTTCCACTCCCAGCTTGGATCTCTTGCACTTTCCTCTGGAAGTCTGGACTAAGGAGCCCTAAGGATACTGCCTGGGGCAAAGGCAACTTCTCCTTTGTGTCTGGATGAACACAGCCCTGCAGACACACGCTTTCAGCTTTCCCAAGTTCCTCATATAGATCTTCATCAATCAAACCGTGCTTCATGGCGTCATTTACCGACAGCCTCATTCCAGACACGTGATGGATGATTCCTCCCTCAGCAATCTGCTTGGTCAAGAGCTGAAAAGCTTTTTCCTTTCTCAGGAGCCCTTTTTCAACAGACTGGGCAACAGTCAGAGGCTGCTTGCTTTTAGGATCCACAATCCCACTGGTCTCAGCCTGTAAGCTAATGAGCTTCTGTCTGGTCACCTCATCGGTACCTCTCCCTTTGGAAGCCTTCTCCAGCTTGACCAGCTCCTTCTGGTTTGCTGGCTCTATGAGGCCCAGATTTGAAGCCAAAGTGACTGACACTTTCTTGCCACGTTTCAAGTCAACAATTCCTCCAGTAACCACTTGCCCCTCCAAGATCCTCATTGCTGTTTCCTTGTCCAAAAGGCCAACGGCAGCAGCATCCTTGACAGAGTAGACAAAGTTATTGCCTGGGTCAAGAACACCACTTATTGCTTTGTCAGATGCAAGCACCTTCTGGAGAAGCCTCTCATCCATCAGACCTTCTTCAATGACATCTTCGGTGGTCAATGATTCACAGGTCTGAGGGTCGAAGAAGCCACTGAACATCTTCATCTTCTCCATGAGTTTCACAGCCGTGTGGCTGGGCACGAGCCCGCAGGAGACCGCTTCATTCAGGAGAAGAGTCTTGCCTGTCTGCTCATGGACTATGCCACCACTTTGGAGCTGTGTTAAGAGCATTTCCAAAGTGTCCTCTGCTTCCTGCTCTGCAGGGGCCGGCAGGGATGTTTCACCAAGGCTCTCATCACCCAATGCTTCTTTCCCCTCTCCTTCTTCCACTTCCAATACGCTTTCCATGTCTTTTCCTTGCCTCTCTGCTTGCTCCGGCTCTCCAGTTTCAGGGAGCACAACCTCCTCTCCTCCCAACACACCATTCTCAATCATTTCCTCGTGTAACATATAAATCTCTCCAACATCTTCAGCCTCTGGTTCAGGTTCCTCCACACCCTGAGACCTCTCTGCCAGGATTTCCGGTCTATCCCTGTGTTCTGAAACACCCATCGATATGCAGATCTCACTTTTCACAACAACTGCTCCAACTTCTGATGCCCTCTTTTGATCTTCAATGCCTTCCACTCCATCTACTGTAGTAGACTTGAACTCTTCTTCCGTCTCAATCATCATTTCTTCTGTTTCTCTGAATCCACTATGGAACTCACCAGGATGTCCTGGCATTGGTAACTCTTCACGACGTTCATCCTTGCTTGTAGAATCTACTTCCTCTCTTCCAAACTCAGCACCGGTTTCACTCTTGACAGTAGCCTGTTTGGTATAAACCTGCTCCTGCTCCTGCTCCTGCTCCTCCACAAGCAGGACATCTTCTGCCTCCTCCATCAGGAGGCTTTCAGGTCCCATCGCCACCTCCCCATTCTCCAAAGCAGTTGTGGATGGTAGGACCTTATCACTTTGTTCTTTTGAAGGAGCAAGTTGAAACTCAAGCTGCTGTAAAGCCAAACCATTGCAAGGCTCACTTTCAAGAGCTGCATTTGCCTTTGTCTCCTCAAAGCCTTCAGTGTCTTCCAACAGGTATGCACAGGATCCGTTTTCTTGGGTTTGGATGAGGGCTTTAGTGAGATTGTTCAAGTCTCCATCCACTAAGAGCAGCTTCTGGCCATCACGGATGTTGATGTAGCTGTGGGTCATCAAGTGGAACATCAGCCGGTCGTCGTCACTCCTCAGCAGGGGGTCACTTTGCTCTTTGTGATCTGTGGGACTCCTTGCAGCAGAGCTCTGCCCATGCCTGCTTCTTGGGGAGCCAGCAAGCTGCACGCTGGCCATGACATCAGGCATGACTGTTGATTTCAGCTTGCTCACCACATCCCTCTCCAAGATGCCATGTTCAACAGCTTTCTTCCAGGACAACACCTCCGTGGTTTCTGGTATAAATACACCCTTAATATGTTGCCTCTTGCTGAGAATCTTGTAAACCAACTCTGTGGACAGGATTCCTTGCTCTAAAGCATCCACAACCGGAACGATCTCCCCTGTCTCTGGCCACAGGAGCCCCATGAAGGACCACAGGGATTCCAGGACCACCAGTGCAATTCTTGGTGCAACCAACTCTTTCCTTACAGCTTCATCAATGCTCAGTCTCTCTCCCGTGCTGGTATCGATGATGCCACCTGTCTGAAGCTGCCGGATAAGAAGTGCACATGCCAAATCCTGGTCAATTAAATTATGCCTCACAGCCTCATCCACAGTCAGTCTGTGCCCCGTTCTGGGGTCCACAATGCCACCAGCAAAGAGGTGGGCTTCCAGCAACCTGACCGTGACCTGCCTGTCTATCAGCCCCTCCTGGACCGCACGGAAGATGCTGACTTTCCTGCCTGAGCTCAAGCTGAGCATCCCACCCGCCAGCTGCTTGACTGGGAGCAGCCTCAGCCCCGTCTCTTGGTGGGTGATGCATCGGTGCATGAGCTCAAGCAGACTGACTTTCTCAGCAGTGTTGGGGTCAACCAAATCCTTGGCACCCTCCAGGTGAGACACGAGCCTGGAGTAAAGCTCGTGAGTAAGGAGCCCTTCTTGCACTGCTGCCTCCATGCTGATTCTGCCCTGATGGACTTTAAAGCCCCCGGTGACGAGCTCAGCTTCAAGCATCTTCAGTCCAATGCTCTCACTGATCCTCCCCTCTTCTATCGCAGCAACAACAGGTAGGAGCTGCCTCCCTTCACATCTGACTTCTTCCACCCGGTGGAGAGCATCCTTCAATTCCTGCAGCACCTGGAATGTCCTGGGATCGATGAGGTTTCTTGCCAGACCTTCCTCCAAGGAGAGTTTCTCATTGGTCTCTGGAACAACTAAGTCAGATGTGATAACCTGGGCCTCCAAGAGGACAAGGCCAGTGTCCTGATCTATAAGACCTCTCTGCATGGCACCAAAGACAGGGAATATTTCTACGGTGCCAAGATCAATCACGCCTGCCACGGCTTCGCTGCCCTAGAACAGAAAGAGAGGGAAAAGAATTCAATCAAAATTGAGCATTTCAAGTATTTGGATTGCACGAGGGAGATCTCAGCTTCAAAAAAAAAAACAAACCCAAAACCACCTAAACAGGCTAGAAAGCAAGTCCCAAAGTGTTTGAAATGCACCTCCAAAGGCACCGCAGCACACAAATGGGCGCATTTGCTGGCCTGCACGTTGCCAGCAAGTTTTAATGCTCATCTAGTCCATCACCCAAGGCAGCACCGAGATGCTTCCAACATCCACCAACAGGAACGCAGCAAAGCAGCAAGCAGCAAACCCCAGAGGTGCTCCTAATGCTCCATGGAGAAACAGAGAGAAGGAGACCAACAAGCACACCAAAGCTGCTCAACACCTCCACTTTAAAAAGGAAAGACAGCACCAATCCCCCTGTGTACTCATGGAGGAGAACAACCCCAAAGATGCCCACTCCAGGGCATCTAGGAATCTCTCCCAGCGTTGATTCCTGCCGTGCTTTAAATCCTGCACTTCCCAAGCAGATCCCAAGTGTCAGGATGGCCGGGGAACCCCACAGCCCCCTGTGCCATCGAGCAGCTCCACAGCCTCACAGATTGGCCATGCATCAAGGCAGGAGCGCTGCGTGCAGGGCAGCTCAAAAGCATGACCACCGGCCCCTGCACCTCCACACAGCCAGGGCTAGGGGAGGACTGGGATAAGTTGGAGGTCCCAGACTGGGAACAGACCATCTACTTTGGTGTTTCTGGAGGGGCTTTTCCCTTCTTTCCAGTATCCCCACAGGTAGGGCAATATTAAAATGATAAAGAGCAGCAGCTCTTTGGACATTTGGGTTTCTCCCAGTGCCATCGGTTGGGTATAAGTTGACCCAATCTTTTTGTGAGGATCGGGAGGAAGTAATGAGGACTGTGGGATGAATTCCTTTTGCATCCCGAACACCCTCTGGTATCTCTATTTCATTGGTGGGTCTAACAGCACCAGTGGCTGGGGGTGCTTTGATCTGTGGAGACACGGTGAACCTGCCAGAGGAACCCTAAGCTCTCCACCACCATCACCAGACTGCGACATGCACGTTCGGAGATGAACAAGCCATGGAAAGACAGAGAAGAGGAGGGGGAAAGAAACGAGAAAAGAGAAAAAAGGAGATGGGAGGGAGGGGGGTAAAAGGCTTTTACTTACCCGAGTTGCAGGGTGTGCCTTGAGCAGTTAAAGACAGAGCCTTATGGAGCAGTTCAGCCGTGTCACACACAGTGTAAAGCTTGGTGTTAGCGTCCAGCATGCGACTGCTTTGTTTGCAAAAGGAACCCCCCACACAGGTCGTCCTCCTTCACCTTGTGTGTTTTGATTGTTTAAATCCCGGAGGGTTAGTTAAACTTGTAAGCAAGGATGTCAGTTAATCTCAAACCCAGTTGACATGAAACACAAACTGTACAGGACACATCATGCTCAATTTAGCGCGTTCTGCTTTGCACTCCCGTCTTTTGTAACTTCTCTTTGACAGTTGGATGTTTCCAGCAAGCAAATGTTAAAGAGTTCTTCATGCTCCCTCTACAGTGAAGCAACTGCACCGCACAAGAGCCACAGGGATCATCCCATAAATGGGATCTATGGCAAAGCCCCACTGCCGTCTCTCCTTTTGTTCCCTGGGCTTCATGGAGAGCCCAACTGTTCCAGCCTGAGCCCCAGCGTGTGCTGATGCTGTAAGAAAACAAGCCCTGGAGAAGGCTTTTGCTGTCAAGTCGTTTTCCCACCCAGGAGGGAGGAAAAGGGAAAGGGAAAAGCATCCTTTCCGCAGGCAGGCTGCTCCCAGCTGCTCTCTTGGCAGCAGCAGCATCAAAGCCACGATGGTTTAGCAGTGACTAGAGCCAGTTTGCTCACCACAAGCTTTCTACTGCCAGCACAAGGGCTAAAGGGCTTGCACCAGAAAGCATTTACTGCACTGACACACCTGAAACGTGCTATAAAGTCCAATCTGGAGAGAAACGCTCCGTGTTTAGGCAGAAGCTGGACAAGCAGATTTCAAAGGAGCAGCCCGTGAGCAGTTAGAACAGGGCTTCACTCACAGACCCAACAGCCAAACGCGGCGTTACGTGTCCAGATCTGAGTGGGCTGTTGCTTCAGAGTACAGGGAGCCAGCAAGCAAACACAAATATATCATTGACACATGTATACACACTCACATAGCACGGACATGTATATCTGAATGACTGGAGACAGCTCTTAACAGAGGCAGTAAGGATGCGCTTCCAGCCCTCCCTACCCAGGGATGAGGACTGGTGGATGGGAACAGGGAATGGGTGCAGCTTGGGTTGTGAAGGTCTCCCAGGCCAGCTGAGGACCTCGTTCAGTTGAGCAGTTTCATCCAGAGACAAACCTCACCAGACCCTGAGATACATGAGACTGCCAGTGTCCAGCAGAAACCCACCTTCTTGCTCCCCTGCGCACAGGCAGCCTGTGAGATGGAGCACTCTGTGGTTAAAGCACTGAGAGAGCATCCTGCAGAGGACACACATCTGCTAAGGGGACCCTTTTCATCTACACATTGCCCACCAAGCGTGAACAAGCTGACCCTGGTGCACAGGGTCCATTGCAGAGGACAACTCTCCCATGACCTGGAAGGCAGCAGGTAAATGGCTCCTCCTGCTTGGCCTCCAGGGACCACCCCAGCTTTGGATAATGCACGGATGGAAGAGAAGGGAGGGCAACCACGTGCACGTAAGAAAGGTGACAGTGACCGGTGGCCATGAGAAACACAACCAAGGGAAACCTTTTCACACCCTGAGGAGCAGCCTGTGCCCATGTGGCCACAGGACCGAGCAGGGAGCAGTCAGTACCTTGTGCTCTGTCTCCTGAGCCAGCTGGTTCTGGAGCTGCTGGAGCTGCTCCGTGGAGTCGCTGCACAGCTCCTGGTAGGTCTCCTTCAAAGCACCGAGCTGAGCGGAAATCTGCTCCTTCTCTGGATGGGAAAGCCTGCAAAGGGAAGGGGAAACCTGTCAGGGAACCTGCACAGCCCAGCTCCACAGACTTACCGTGCTCTTCTTGTGAAGGCAAAGACCAAACCCAGCACAAGTGCTCCCTCCCCACTGCCTGGCTCAGCTAAAACCAGCACAGGTCAGTACGCTGAGCAAAGGCTGTTACAATATGAGTTGTAACACACAAACTCCCAAATATACAGGGCTGGGTCACTACTAAAGGGGATTAATATAGTCACAACAGCGCGAACGGGTGGCGTATTTCATAGCTCTTGGTGCAGAGAAGAAAGAGACAACTGTCACGTGCAGCTCATCGCTGTTTCTAATGAGACTTGGGCACTGGATCCCAGCTCTAAGGGGTCCCACTTTCCCCCCAGTGCTCTCCCTCCCCGGCCCCTCCTCACACCACACTCACTTGTGGCTGTGCTTTGCCAGGAAGATCTGTGAAGTTTTGATGGCCTCAGAGACCTGCTCCTTCTTTGCAGCCAGCTCCTCATTCAGGGCCTTTCAAAACCAGACACAAAAGGCAGATGCTTAATTCAGCTGTGGAAGCAGAGCAGCAGTTAAACACTGTCTGCCCCCTGCCCCTGCTTTACCTGCTGCTCCGAGATGGATTTCTCGATGTCGCCCAGCTCCCTGCTCCCAGCGGCAGCCACCCTGCCTTGGACACTCTGCTTCAAGCACACAGCCCAGCCCAGCAGCTCCTTCACCTTGTCCACGTGCTCCTGCTTCTCCTCCTCTACTACTTTCTGCAAACAGAGGAAGGAAACCACGTCAAAGGGGTCCCCAAAGGCTCTCAGGAGCAGCATCCCAGATGTAACCTCAACATGGAGCAGCACTCTTGGGGTGCTAGGGAATGAGCCTGGACAGAGCTCAGCCCTGTACAACACCCTTACCTCCTCCTCCTCCAGCCGCCGGAGAGCATCGCTGATGTACTTCACGTGCTGTGTGGTTAATGTCACCAGAGCTGTGTAGCGAGTCCGTAAATCCATAAACTGTGAAGGGAGAGAGGGGGAAATGGGGCACATCCGCCACAGTTGGCAGATCCCCGGTGATGTACTTTACAGAACAGGACCCGATGCACCAGCTCTCGCTTGGAAAGCCCCCAGACACCTCACAGACCCAGCACAGCATCAACGAAACACAGCAAGTCTGAGAGGGCCACATACAGCATCCTGCACGACACTGAGCAAAGGGGAGATGCCGGTCACGGACACTGGGATGCTCAGCTCTTACAGAGGACTACCAGGATCTTTACTACCCACACAGAGCAGACAGGACCTCGGGGCCCTCAAGGCCTCACCCCAAGGATCCCCACAGGAACGCTGCGTGGTGCTCCTGTTATTTACCTCGCAAGGCTGAGGGGCTGAGCCGAGCCTACTGATTCGACCCACGGATTGCCAGGAGCGTGGGAATGTCCTACCTGGTGCTTAGAGCATCCCCTCTGGCTATGGGGAAAAGCAGCCAGGGTGGAAACTGTACCGGTCCCAGGGGGTTGAGCAGAAAGGAGCTTGTTTCAGAGGCTGCTCAGTGTTGAAGAACCCCTCCTCACAATCCCTCCCCTGCTCCTACCTCCTGCGTGATGGCATCCGAGGAGGAGAGCATCCGCCGGCGCTTCATGGGCGACTTCTGCTGCGATTCCACGAACGCCCTGTATGTCATGAGCTGCAGCTCGTAGTCCTGCCAACACAACCAGGGTGCAGAGACATGGAGCATGGAGATGCAAATGCAGGACCGCTCCTGCCCAGCCAGCCTCGTGTAGGTGCAGGAGGGACCACGTACCTTGACAGCAGCCGAGTATTGCTGGGAGAACTTCTGACACTGGTCCAGTTTGGCTTGATTGTTCTCGATTTCTGCAGCCAAAGCCTTCACCAAAATTGAAGCAAAACCAGTTGTTAGGATGGCTGCCATGGGTGCTGAGCTGAATTCCCATCCCCAGCCCTCCCCTTCTGGGTAAAGTCTTTAAACTCTTCCATTTTGATGCATGGCCTCATCTCCACCTCAAGCTAAGCTGAGTTTCTCCATGTCCCAGACCCCCCAGCTCAGGCCTGCAGCCTCTTCCCCACCACGCTTCATCATGTGAAGCTCACAGATAAGGCTTTAGTAAAAGAAGTGACGCGGTCACTGCAGCAGCTGAGGCACCACCAGGTCCTTCCTCACCGTCTGCTGGCTGAGCTGCTCCGACAGCACCCGGCTGTCCTCCGCCTGCCCGGGCTTCATCAGCTCCTGCTGCACCGTGATCGCCTCGATCCACTGGATCAGGGCACTGTGGCACTGCCGGTAGTCACTCAGCACCTCCTGGATGCTCTCCAGCTCTGCATGGCTGAGAGAACCAAGACAAGTAAGAGGAGAGCGAAACGGCACCAGAGGCTACGGGGATATCCCAGCCACCGGCGGGAATCCCATCTGGAAACACAGCTGCTAACAAGCGTGATCCCAGCTCTCAGCTGAAGCACGGAAGCGGATCTGGGGGCTCACCGGGTCTCGATCTGGGCACAGACGCGCTGCCAGCGGTCCCAGAGCTGGGTGCCCTTCTCCTGGTAGCGCTCGAGGTCGATGCTGCGCTCCTGCCGCAGGCGGTAGAGCTGCTCCCCCACCGCCTTCGCCTTCGCCAGCTCCTCCTCCAGCGTGGAGAACACGGAGCCCTTGTCCTTCACCTCCCCGAGCCATTGCTGCACAACCAGAGAGAGGCAGCACCGGGTCAGCGCCACGGAAAGCAAAAGGCACATTAGGTCAGTGATGCCCTCCTGGATGGGGCTGATTTGCCTGAGAAGGGGTTTGTATCTCCTTAACCCGCCAAGAAATGGCTGATTATAGGAAGTATAAAACGCAGGCGACCATGTTCCCAGCATGGAGCAAGACAGATTGGCTCAGCCCCTGTCCTACAGCAATAGGAAACTCAAGATATGCTCTGTGAGAGACAGCACAAGCTATAGCTGCTCCTTCACCTTTCCAAAGCAATAAAGGGTCACAGAAACAACATAAAATCCTCCTGGCAGCTATTCTAAGGCAAGAAAAGTGTCACAGAATACAGACTGAGCAGGAAAAGAGCAGAAGCCTGACAAATACCAAAGCATTGGCTGGTCTCTGCCTGCCCATCCCAGCAGGTGACCAGCACCAACCTGTAAGGCTGCTCTGTGGGACTGGATAGCGGCCAGGTCAGCGGGCACTGCCTCCTCTTGGCTCAGTTTAACCTCATACCCTTTGACCAGAGATTCTGCTCCTTGGGTGTTACGAATAATAACATCAACCGTCTTCAACCTGCAAAGCAAACAGAGGCAGCACAATGACACAGAGATCCTCTTGGACCTGTTTGCAGCATATGCCACAGAGGGATGGAGCTCAGTTACGCTCCAGTGCAAGGTGTGTTAGAAGCCCAGAGCAAACATCTTTAGCAGAATCGGGTGGATTCAAGCAGGTATTTGGGAACAGAGGCATGTCCTGACTCACTTTTGCAGGTAGGTGGAAGACAGCCCATGCATCTGGTCCATCTTGCTCACCACCAAGTCGAGTTCAGAACGCAGGTGCGGTGTGCTGGACCCTGCAGGCGCCTTGTTGAGGAAGCTGTAGCATCTCTCCGAAACAAACCGCAGGTCCGACTGCAGCCGCTGCAGATCCTCCTGCATCCGCTACGGCAGGAACGGGAAGAACGTGAAAGGAATGCCCAAGCAGGTGGAGAAACAGCAGGATCGCCCCGGGCAAAGGGGGTGATACGAAATGAAGCAACTGGAGAGGTTTCCTGCTACCTCCTGCGCAGCAGGATCCCCTCGACCCCTGCACAGTCACGCACCCACCACCCTCACATTCCCCCGCAGAAGTTAAAGCTGGTTTTGGCCCATGCTGAAGACCGGTGGCCACCACCTCCCTGCCCTCCCCGTGCCAGGACTGACCTCCTGCTCCGCAATGCGGATGGTGTTTTCCTGGATGGTGTCAGCATCCGCTCGGGCGCTGCTGGGGGCCTGGATGCGGCTCACGAGCCGCTGCTCGCACTCCTCCAGGTGCAGGCGGATGTTCTTCAGCTCCGAGAGATAGGTCCTGGCAACGGTCTCGTCCTTGTCTTCTGCAAGTCACAGACAAACCAAATCAGCAGCTCCATCAAGCCCTCTGGTGTCTGCCTCACATGGGACCTGCCGGGAGCCCTGGAGCCGAATGCAGCATCACAGTGACACCGAGGCAACGGACGTCTGCTCAGATGGAAAATGAGTCAAGCAAATCATCTCGTTCAAATGCAGCTGAAAATGAGCCCAGCCACAGGGCACCAGGAGAAAACTGGAGTCCCTGGTCTTAGTGGGATTCACAGCATCGCTGTGTCACATGTGTCACCACCACATCTGTTTTCCTAAAGAAGAGCCCCTTGCTCAGAATGCATCCTCACAACTAAACCTGTCTCCAACAATATTAGGCCAAGAGGAGTCAGCAGTTAAGCTGAAGCTGCAAAGTCAAGTCCTCTCTACAAGAACATGGCTGGACAAAGGCCCAACACTTGAGTGGATGGAGAAACAAGGAGAGCAGCTGCTCACACCATCAACGAGCTAGCCCAGAAAGAAAACAAAGCCATCCCATAAATCCTTTGCTTATGAGTCCCCACAGCTCCTGGTTAATCCATCAGCCCTTTGAAGCTCACCGTTCTCCATGGACTCCAGCAGCTGCCGGATGTGTTCCTTGGAAGACTCCACTTCCTCCTCCAGGCGCAGCCGGTCTGACACGGAGAAGAGCTCCGAGTCGCGGCTGTCCTGCAGGAAGTCCTCGTAGTGCGCCTGGAGGCTCCTCATGGCTTGCTGGCACTCCCCTTGCGCCAAGGAGCGGAGCTGCACGTGGAAAAGCAGCACATGGAGCCCCCCGGAATGACTCCCGATGCAGCACCTGAGGCCACCCTGCCCAGCTCAATCGCCTGCGTTTGCCAGGTGAGGAGTTCTATGCAGAGGGGAAGCCGAGCTCCTCCGTACCAGCCCCACACCTCCCTCCAGCCTCGCTTGCTCCCTAATGGAACTCTCAGTCCACAGTCTCTTATCCCTATCACAGTGCAGCAGCAAACTGCTGATGCTCTTTCCATTGGGAAAAAACCACAACCATTCTGCACAGAACCCCACAGGTTTTCCCACTGTTCAAAGACCTTTCACTTCCCCAGCCTCACAGTCTCTGGTCTTCCCTTTCTCCTCAGCCTCATGAAGAAGCCTGGACAGTGACCGACACAGATCCAGGCAGAGAAGCTCCTACTGTACCTTTTCCATGCTGAAGCTTTGCACCACGGCCATGTCCTTCCGCAGGTAGTTCCAGGAGATGAGGCTCTTTGTGTTCATGTGCAGCTGGTGCCACAGAGCCATCACTTTCTGGTACAACTGTTCTATCCTGCCAGGGGAAGGAGCAGATCCATCAGCGCTGGATCTCTGCAGCACGCTCAGCCCTGACCCTGTTAATCCACCAGCCATTGCTGCCAGCCAGCAGCCCACCAAGCCAACAAGCTTGCCAGAAAGCCCTGCAGGGATCCCTTTTCCCATATCTTCATTTTCTCTAAGCTACTATAGCAGCTGCTGCAATGGAGTTTGCAGCTGTATAACCATAGGGATTCCTTCCTTTACCCCAAACCAGCCATGCCACCCATTCCTGTTCTTCCACCCCAGCTCTTCTCCCATTCCCACCCCAGCTCTGCCCTCTCCCCATCTCCCTGCCACTGCACATCAGCCTCCTCCCCAGTAGAGACCAAGTTACCTGTTGGCCATCTCGATGGCCTCTTTGTTGGGCGGGGGGATCAGGAAACACACAGAAGGCACCATGGCCTCATTCCCTGTGGGGCTGATCACCTTCCACTTGGTCCTCTGGGAATTGTCCTCCAGCACACACTCGTCATTCCTGCAGATGGTGATCTGCAGGGACACCAACACCGTCACAACCCAGCAGTGGGGCTGCACACACCTGCCCCTTGATGCCAGCTTCCATAAATATATATCCCTGTATCATGTATTTATGATATATACATCCCTATATCAGTGCCAAGAGTGCATCAAGCTCATGTCTGGAGAGGAAGGGACAGGAGTTGGCTGCCACCACGTGCTTATTTGGCTGAGGTTGATGAAGCCCATCCTTGGGGAAAAAGGACTTTAACTCCTGCCCAGAATAAATCTGAGACACGGAAACCCGCTCCAGGAAAAACAGCCATGCAAATCGCTTCTGCTTCCCCCTCCCTTCCTGCTTTCCATTGACAGACACCGTGGAGCTCATCCTAAACTCCCATGGGCGTTGCTCCCCTGCCTCCCCTTTCACCAGCACCTCCCAGCCCTCACCTCGATCTGCCGATAGTCACAAACAGCCTTGATGGGGATCGTGCTCCTCACGACGTGCTCCGGGTTCCTGGGCCGCAGCTGAACGATGGCTTTGGAGCGTCCCACCAGGCTGGCGACGGAGCTCTTCGACTGGATGAGCTGCTCCTTCTCGTCCTGGCCGAGAGAAGGGTGATGGGGGGGGTTTGCTGGAGGCAGGGGGGAGAAGCTCTCTCACAGGCATCTCCGCACCTCCCACCCGAACGCTGGCCTGGAGGAGCTACGCTGGGATCTCAGGGGTTGAACAAACACATCGGGAGGATCCTGCTGCCCTAACGGGGTGGGAAAAGGGGTCAGGAGATGGGATGGGAGAACGGACTTCACGTTGGGGTGGGTCCTCTCGTCTACCACTCCCCCTGCCCTACAAAGCCGCATGCACGCCTCTGGCTCTGTTGCTGCGAGGACAAGAACACGTTTTCTTTCAAAAGGGAAAGAAAGAGAACACAGCAGACACCAAAACGAACGTCTCAGGAGCTGTAAGGGGCTGTCCTTACAGGACAAGCTCCAGCCCAAAGCCGGCACATTCAGTTGTCTGGAGGAGAAACCACAGAAGCATGCTCCCTTTTCTAAAGCAAAGGATGAAGGCACGTGAAAACCAACGGCTGGAATGGGAATACGATGAATTACACGGGTAAAACATCTGGGGAGAAGGGGCTAAATGATGGAGTGATTGCACAGGCCTCTGGCTGTGGGCAGAAACTTCCCAAGTGCAGGAGGATGCTGGGCACTGATTCCCACAAGTCCCTGCTGGCTTTGGTGGTGGGACAACCCAGGGCACTGGTGGAAAAGTCCCTGGCACCAGCAGAGACCTGTGCGGATCACTGCACTGGCAGCTTGTGTCGTTAGTGGCAGCTCAGCCTATTCTGGCTGCAGAGGTTTAAAAAGGATCCCAGGAACACGTTCTCCTTCATGCTTGGTATTCCCGGGGCTGGTTAGTTGCTAACAACAGTGGAGGATAACTTAATGGCAAAAAAAGAAAAGAAGAAATGATTAAATAAACTACCTGTGCCTGTCCCAGGGAGCATGATTGGAAGAAATACAACTTTAACTGATCAGGTAAGAAAGAGTAATAGAGCTGAGCCCTGCGGTCCTGGCCACGCTCCAGCTGCCCGGATGAGCTTCTCCCACCCCGGCCAGTGCCCGCTGGACTCCTGGAATTGCAGAGCTCACCAATATGGACACCAGGAGCTCTGTGTCCCGGTAGTGCCAGAGAACAGACCAGGACAACCCTGAGACCATGACAGAGAGGCTGGGAGCCGCCAGCAGAGAAGAGGGTGAGTCCTAGCCCAGCTGAAGCACCCATCACCAACACCCGCTAAGGGCATCCCCATTCCCTGGGGACACGCTGGAGATCAGCGCTGTGCACCAAGAGCAAAGCCAAAGCAGCCACCTGCCTCCACACCCTCAAATGGCACCTCCTGGCCCTTCCAGCAGTGGCTCAGTGGTTGCCCACAGCCCAAACCCTCCTCTGGCCCTGGTTTCAAACCCCATCTGATGCTTTGCACCTTGGGTTTTGGTTTTCGGTTGTGTTTCTTTCAGGCCAATTTGGATGAGGGTATCACAGCATGATCTTGGTCATCCCCTCCCTGCTACGCTGCAGCTAAGCCAGGGCACGTGTCTGGAGCTCAGCACTGCTCCCATCCCCACGCACAGCCAGGCCGCCCTGGCTCTGCCCCCAGCGGCACAGCACCAGGGATTAACATGGGATTTAGTCTGGATGAAGAGCAGGCATTTCTCCGTATCCTAGTGAGCACCAGCTCAAAGGCAGAAACTGGAGCATCCTACAGGCTCTGCGGCTCCCTTGGTAGAACCCAACAGGCTCCATGCCGACCAGGATGGCAGGATGGATACCAACAGGAAGAACCAGCTCACATGTGAAGCTCAGAGCTTGCACAGGCAGCACGTGCTGCCTGCTCTTCACCCCGAAGCTGCAGTGACCCATTGGCTGTTGTAACTGAGATCCAGCTACCATGAGCAGCGTTAAATCCACACAGGGGTGCACAATGTGCACTCTATGGCCACGTACAAACACGTGCAGCAGCTCCAATGAGAAGCAAAACATTGACCACGATGGAGAAACAAATCACATTCCATGAACCCGCATCGCTGCGGGAATAAAAGGAGCCCAGTTTTCCCTGGGAAGCAAGAGGTGCCTCAAGCAATGCTGCTGAACCGGAGCAAGAAGGCCACCCATCGGCCACCCAGGGTGGTGGGGGTGTTGGAGAACCCACCATGGAGTCCTGCAGCAGGTCCTCCAGCCGCGTCAGGCTCGTGTTATGGTCGCAGGAATACTTCCTTTTGATGGAGTCCTGCAGGTTGCGCAGGTAGGTCTCCAACTCCCGGGCATCGCTGAAGAACTGCAAAGGCAACGAGGGTCACAGAAACCTGCCCCAGCCCCGGGAGCAGTCAGCAGCACACTGCAGACCCCTCCTCAGCACCTCAACCAGGAACTCCCAATGCTATTCCAGCCTTAAGGCTGCAAGGGCAGCGAGCATCCCACATGGATGGCCAGAACTACATGGAAACCAATCCCTTTTGCCCTAGCGAGACATCCCCAGAGAGCAGCTAATGGAAATGAGATGTTTCAGGAGCAAGCAGCCCCCATGAGCACCACAAATCCCTCCTTCCCTCACCCCCAGAGGGAACAGCAGCATATGAAGTTCATGCAGTGGATGGGGACCAGGGGAATCCGGGCTGTTCCTCCCAAGTACCTGGAAATAGGCAGCGTTCTCCTTCACGTGCTGCTCCACGCACAAGCAGAGCTGCTTAATCCACTGCCACTGGGTCTGCACAGCAGCGCTGTAGGCCTGGGAACCATGGACCAAACAGAGATGACATAGCAGGGGGTTGGAAGTGGATGAGCTTTAAGGCCCCTTCCAACCCAAACCATTCCATGATTCCATGATTTCCTGCCTGCTCACCTCTACGGTTTGCTTGGCCGGGTGGTTCTCCAGGGACAGCAGCTCTGCTGTGTCTTGGAGGGAGCGGAAGATGTCCTGCTTCTCATCCAGCTCTGTCATCAGCTCCTGCATGAAGGACACAAGCAAAGTGCATATCTCAGCTATGGGGAGCTGCCTCACTCAGACCGTGTCCAGTTAACACAGCACGGAAGTGCTGCAGTAAATACCAGCACCACCACAACCAGTCCCCCTCAGGATGCCCCCGGGGCACCAAACACATGGGGCAGATGTAACACAGGTACTGGAAACCTGCCCAGGAGCCTCTTCAGTCCCAGAGAGTGCAATTGCGGAGACAGCAGTTTATTCATACTGCTTTAAAGAGGAATCAATTTTCCTTTTCTTCCTACCCACCAGTTAAAGATGCCTTTAATTCCCCATGGTGCCAAAAAATCATCTTTTGACGCCTTTTCCATTGAAACTCAATTGAAGAAATAATTTCATCAGCTGCACTCCTGAGCTACAAGCTCAATGACTTCAGAGGGAACATCCAACCTCTGGGGACTTCAGGTCTGTTGGCAGCTGAAGGACCCCCAGCAGGTCAAGAGCAGCAGCAGCGCAGCCCAGAGAGCACCCATCCCAGCAGCCCTGCTCACCGAGAAGTAGTTTTTCTTGGCTGCAATGTTAGTGTTGCTGTCACTCCAGTCGTAGGCCAGCTCCTCCTCCTCCTTCTCATTGAGCCAGATGAGCTCAGCAGTGGCCCGGGACACAAACCCGTGCAGGCTCTGGAGGTGCCTCAGCCGGAAGCTCGAGGTTTCCTGCACACAATGAAGGGTGATTCCTCTCCCTGCTCTGCAGTGGCTGGTTTCTTCCCCCCACCCCAGCCTTGGAGCAGGGATGCTCAGGAGCAGGGCAGCAAGGATTCAAAAGGAGCGTGACCAGCAGGTCATGGAGGTGATCCTGCCCCTCTACTCTGCTCTCGTGAGACCTCACTTGGAGCATTGTGTGCAGTTCTGGTGTCCTCAGCATAAAAAGGACATGGAACTGTTGGAACAAGTCCAGAGGAGGCCACGAGGATGCTCAGGGGCTGGAGCACCTCCTGTATGAAGATAGGCTGAGAGAGTTGGGGCTGTTCAGCCTGGAGAAGAGAAGGCTGCATGGAGACCTCAGAGCAGCTTCCAGCATCTGAAGGGGGCTTATAAGGATGCTGGGGAGAGACTCTTCAGTAGGGACTGCAGTGACAGGACAAGGGGTAACAGGTTCAAACTTAAACAGGGGAAGTTTAGATTGGATATAATGAGGAATTTTTTTCTTGTTAGGGTGCTGAGGCACTGGAATGGGTTGCCCAGGGAGGTTGTGAATGCTCCATCCCTGGCAGTGTTCAAGGCCAGGTTGGATGAGGCCTTGGGTGATATGGTTTAGTGTGAGGTGTCCGTGCCATGGCAGGGGGATTGGAACTGGATGATCTTAAGGTCCTTTCCAACCCGAATTATTCTATGATTCTGTGATGGACCCTGTGCTCCCCGGGCAGTGCCAGCCCACTCACCATCAGCTTGCAGTACTGTGTCTCCAGCTTGCCGAGCGTCTCTGTGTAGCTGGCACGGAAGTTCTGAGACATTTTACCCTGAAGGATGAAAACTGCTCCTGTTACCCAACACAGAACAGCACCACCTGAAACCCCACCTCCAAATCTCCCTCCCCAGCTCTGTGCGAGCGAGAGGACGTGGAAGGATGGCTCAGGGCGGCAGCTCCTTGCACCAACCCAGCATCAGTTCAGACGCTCCATCCTTAAACAACGCCTTTACCCACAAGAACCCATCCTGATGCCCTCACCTCCCCACACGAGTTGTGCCATGCACTGCATCACCCAGCCCCTGCCACTGTACCTCGTACATCCTGGCCTCCTTTACGCTGGAGCCCAGGTCCTCCACGCTGGTATGGACGTGCCGCTGGGTCTCCAGCTGGGTTTCCACGCTCGGCAGGTCGGTTCCCCACTCTGCCCGCTCCAGTCTCATCTGAAACAGGCCAAGGGGTTCAGGTCAGCTCTCCTCATCTGCAGGAGCATCTCTCATAGGACACGAGGGCAAGAAAACCTTCCAGGTCACTCAAGACGGAACAAACACCACGCCAGTCCTGGCACAAGGTCCTAAGCCAGTGCTCCACCACTGAATGATGGCTGGGGCAGCCTGCACAAGCTTCACATCCACTTAAGAGCAAAAGAACTGACTGCATCAGTACAGATTTGCTTCCAGCTTTGAAAGGATCTCCTGATACCCACTGATGAGAGGGGCCACAAGAGAGAGAACCCAACACAAGATAAAGGTGTTGGTGCCCCCCTGAAACTCTGAACCACCAAAACTGTTATTCACAGATAAAGCAGGATAAAGCCCAGAGCAGGCTCCTACCGCCCCACATCAGTGTGAGTGGGTGATGTCCCCCAGAGAGGCAGCACTCACCTGCATCTCCTCCACCCAGGCCAGCAGCTCGTACACGAACCGGAGGCTGCCTTCATCTTCGGAAGAGGAGATGGCCACCAGCTCTGTCCTGGTCATGGGCTTCCGGAACCAGGAGGCAGAGGAGGTGTGAAGCCCTTTCGTCAGGGACTCGCCCTTCAAGTGCGTTGTGCTCAGCGTGGAAGTGGGCACCAGCTCCAGGGTGGAGAAGTGACCTTTCCTGTACAGGTTAGTGCATTCCAGCCTCAGCGTCACCAGCTCATCCTGCAGCCGCATGATCCTGGAGGAGCAAGGCCCGGGTTAGGAGATGCACATACACTTCTGCCCCTTCCCCGCAGCCGAGCAGAGCTCTGTTCCTCCGTGTTTCTCCATCCACAGACCATCCCGGCAGGGCCCATCTCACCTGAACACCAGCTCCTCCAGCTGGTAGTAATTCTCATCCCGAAGGATCTGCACATCCACCTGGAGCTGGCGGATGAGCCCCTCACACTCCTGCAGGTACATGACCACGTCGTGCTCGTACTGCACCGGCTGCCCCGACTCCAGGTGAGCAGCATCCTGCATGGAGAGAGGAGACTGAGGACACGTGGGCACAGCGACAGCACAGGAGCCCAGTATCAACTTCAAACCCCAAGAGACCTTTTGGTCCACAAGCTTGACGTGAGCAGAAGAACGTGAGTTCATCATTCACACCACCCCCAGGATGTCCCCTTTAGAAAAGCTCCTGCAGATAAACTGAAAGCTTCTAATGACAGATGGGTTCCTGTGGTTAGTCCCATGGACAGCCACGTAAATCATCTCATTTCTTGCTTGGGCTTAACTATTTGTAGCTCCCAACCCTCACATCTTTTTCTCCCAGAACAAAACGCCCTCTTTCAGATACCTGCTCCCTACCCAGGTGGCTGCAGCCTGCACCTGAGTCCTTTCTGCCAAAGGACTTTCTGTCCTTTTCAGACAAATGAAACAGATCTGGGGATGTTAGGCCTAACAGCACAACAAGCTGTCCCCAGGGTCCTTGTGTGATATCCACCACCACCCCACACTGTCAGAAGAGATAGGAAAGGTGGCCTGGAGAACCAACCACCCCACGCAGAAGACAGAGGAAGAGGCAGGAAAACCAGGAAGGGTGGGAATGCCCCCTCACTCACAGCCTGCAGCGTGTTCTTGGCCAGGGTGAGTTTCTCCTCACAGCTCAAAGCACCATTCTGGATTTTGTTAGCGATTTGTAGCAGCAATTCCAGCCTGTGATGACAGAGGGGAGCACAATGAGACAGGGGCTCTGGGCCATCCCCCCAGGCAGGGGAGCAGGGGACGTCCCCACACCGACCTCTCCACCGCTGGCCGCAGCAGCTTCTCGCGCTCCAGCATCTCTATGATAAGCTTGCCCCACTCCTCCTCCACGTCGTTGGGGTGGTAGCCCTGGGGCAGCTTGATGCGTCCAAATTCGATCCATACCTGGGGAAAACAGCAACAGAATGGCATCTCCTTCCCTCCTCCTCCAGCTGGCTACAGACCACAGCAAGGAAAGCGGGGCTGAAAGGCAACAGCATCACTCCTGCAGAGCGCTGCCTGCTACATCCTTTACCCTGAAGGTTATTTCCACTTCTCCCTTCCAAAATAAACCTGCACTGAGCACACTTTAGTCTTGCTCAAAGCACAACACTCCCACCTGCAAGCCTCTGGGTAGCCAAGATGCTGCTTACCTCTAAGAGTTTGTAGAGCTCCTCTATCCTTCCTTTTTCCTGCTCTTTTGCTGGGATTTCAGTTTCTTTGAAGTGTATGTACTGGTTATAAAGTGCCTGGGATGAGAAAAGCTCATCAGAAACCACCATGGGGAATGAAACCAGCCAGCTCTCAATGCTGAGAACATGGGACACTGCAGATTGACCTCATCCAGGACCTACCTTTAGCTCTACAGGGTTCTGGGGGAAGGATTTATCTGACATGAGTATCGTGTGCTGCTTGATCCAGGAGACGAGGGACTCCACGCGGGTCTGGTACTCCAGCCACCTCGAGTCCACCTCCTGCGGGGTGAGAGGGCCCTTGCAGAGCACTGCCATGGGCAGGTCTCCATGGGGAGAGGCAGAGCACGGAGGGAACTGAGGTGCCATGGTCACACCTAAGGGGTGGATCGTTTGCCTGTGCCTCCCTCCTGTGATGCCATCTCAGGTATAGGAAGGAGGAGGAGGACGATCCTCCTCGTAAGCTGCTCCCTGGAAGCCAGTTCTGCTTTCCCATGAGCTCAAACCCACAGCAGAAACCACGGCTCCACAGGCACATCAGCAGCTCACAGGCAGACACACTAACAGGGAAGCTCCTTCCTCTGCCTGAGCCTCTTCCACCCATCAACCATCTGCTACAGTGGACAGGGAACCTCCAAGCCCTCCCCACAACAACCAGCTGCCTCCCACATCGCTGCCCCAGCATCCCAACTCACGATAGCACTGATCCCTTCTCCTCCCTCGGGGACTTTGGGAAAGGCATCATAGATTGAAGACACATAAGTTATCACGGATTTCTCATCCGGAGAGGGCACGTCCACATCTGACAAGGGGGAAGGAGAAAGGCAGTGAGGAAGGGGAGCAGGCAGAGGTCAGCATCACCCCACGTCACCACATCACCCTGGGCACCCACCTTCAGCGTCCAGCAGCCTGGTGACCCCCAGCCTCTCCGCGATCTCAAAGGCCTGCTCCAGGTTCTCCCGGTTGCTCTGGATCTGCACCCTCTCCATGTCCACCAGATCCGGCCTGCAGGCACGCAGCACAGCCACAACGTTGGCAAACAGCACAAAGGTGCCCAGGATGGAGCATCCTGGATGGGCCCCACTGCCCAGGCAGCTCCCAAGGGCTTGTCTGAGCTCCTGCCCTGGGCTGGTGTCTGTCTCCAAGGTGAGCTGGGAGCACCTCCCCAGCTCAGCCCCTTTGGGAAAGGGATCTTCAGGCTAGGAAGGAAAAACTCTTGTGCTCCTCTGGGATTACCCCTCTCTGTACACACTCTGTATCCAGTGTGGTGGACTGGGACAGGACAGAGGTGCACGAACAGCCCCAAAGCGGGTGGTTAAACCTCTCCAGAGGACACGGGCGGAGTGAAGGGGATGCAGCAGGCACAGATGCTGCCAGCCCTGCACCAGAACAGAACCAGCAGCAAACCACAGCACAAATGAACCTCAAATGAGCATGGAGGAGCCAGGAAAATCCCGGCCTCTGAGCACCACGAGCGTGCTGCCCATCATGCGCCCATCTCCTGCCTGCCCCTGCCTGCAGAATCCTGCTGTGTCCCTCCCTGCTGAGCCCTGCCCGCTCCTCCCGGCCACAGGCAAGCCCAGAGCAGCACAGGGCAGTGCTATTTCCAGCTCCCAGGAGATGCCTCCTCCCAGGGCTTTGCTGTTCTCCTGCAGGCTCCAAGGCCAAGTGCCCTTGACAAAGCAGCCCCAGCGCTGCCTCCCTGCCCATGCAGAAGGTGCACTGTCCCTAAAGGAACTGTGAGAGGTTTATCTGCAGCTGGGGAGAGCTCCGAGACCCTGGGATGACAGCGTGGATGGAAGTGTTGCTATTCATGGAGAGCAGGAAGGGCAGCACTGACACATCAAACACTGCAGCACTCCCAGTCTAAAAGCTTTTCTTGCCTCTCTCCCCAGCCTCACTCAAAATGCTTTTTCTTGCAGCCTCATGTACTGTGGCTCTTCCCCAGCATCCGCCCCCAGCTACTTGGCTGAAGAGATGATTTCCAGGTAAAAGAGACAAAAACCTCACCTACATTTCTATGCACTCCAGACCATCGCTGACTGCAACGGTGGGCAGGGACCCCTCCGAGGTCCTCAGCCCTTCCTCCCACCCAGACAATGCTCCCCGCTGCCCCTGCCTACCTGTATCTGTGGATGAGCGCGTTGAACATCTTCCCATCGCTCCAGCAGGATGAGAAGTTGGTGCATTTCACCCCGATGTAGCCTGCAGTCACTTTTTGTGTCCACAGAAGCAGCTTCTCCTTGGCTGACATATCCCCCGACTCGCCACTGATGTAGATGTCGGAGATCTGCAAGGAAGCAGCAGCCCTGGGGTGATGCAGGAGCAGGAAAAGGCCCCACCAGCACCGCTGGTTCCTATGAACTCGCCTGAGACCTGGCAGCTCGTGCACCCACTCCACTGCCAGCTCCTGCCCAGCACCCTTGGATACCCAGGGCTCACCAGGAATGGTCACAGCCCTATGCAGCAGCACCCAAGGAAGGAGCAACCAACACCATCCCTCATCAGGGCAGCCACCACAGTGAGGGATGCTCCACCCAGAGCATCACGTTGTAAAGAAACCAACTTAAGAAGCAGAAAACAGCGTTTGGAGGTGCTGTGTGAGAGGACAGAGGTCTCTCCTTGACCTCCAGCTTGGTGCTGCTTGCAGCAGGGCCATCAGCTCCATCCCAGGGGGAAAGGGAATGGGGAGGAAGCTGTTGCATCCCCACTCTGCCTCGTGGTACCTGGAGAGGCAGTACAGGGGTGCTGGTGACGGGGGTGCTGGTGACAGGGGTGCTGGTGACAGGGGTGCTGTGACCCACCTCCCTAACAAGAGACCAATGGTCACGGACCCCTCTTAGCCAGACGCCCAGGCCTGGCTGCAGATCCCAGACTTGCACGTGACAGAACGCACGTGTCTCCACATTCCGGCATGTTCCTGACTGGCACAGCTTCCTCCTCACCCAGTCGTCCCCCCCCAGCTCCCCAATTAGTGCAATTACTCCCCTTAATGAAGGGGCAGACAAAGGGGAGGGCGGGAGCTGCTTGGATATTCCAGGGTGCCTGTGGAAAAGCAACGCTCAGTGGACTCCTCCTCCCGGCACTGCAGGGAGAAGGGGTACCAGGACCCAGCCCTACCGAGCCCCCCTGAGCACCTTCATCCCCCCCCCCAAAACCCAGCCGGGTGGGTGCTGGTACTGCTCGGGCCCTGGCTGCTGGAGATCCCTGTGCAGGCGGGTCCTGCCGGATCAGGAAGCTGGAGGAAGGCTGGAGGATGTGTAATTGGTATGCTGCAGCTCACCGCCCTCTCCCCAGCCTGAGCCGCTCATCACACACAGAACTGCTCTTTGTCAGCCGCTGCCACACCGCTGGCGCTGCCTTTAACTCCTCCAGCCCCGCGCCTGCGCTTCCTTAGGGATGCCGGGACCCGGCAGCACAGCCAGAATGGATATAGCATAGGTGAGCAGCAGAATGGGACCCTCCACGTGTGCAGGCAGCAGGGATGGACCCACAAACCTTCACCTGCCCGGCACTCCCTTATTGATTACCCAGCGACTCCTAATGAAGAGCAGAATGAAACCTCCTGTAAGCCACCCATCAGCTCTGCCCCACCTGAGCTCCCCAGTGCCCCTCAGGACACTCCTCACAGCACCCAGCTGGGATAAATCCTCTATTTTCAACTATTCCCACAGCACTGGGGCTCTCCAACCTCTGAGCCCTTCCCCGAGGGCATCCTTGCAGGAAACCCTCCTAGAGACGTGCGTGCGTATGGAGGTGCAGGATGCAGCACCAGCTCCACCCTCCTTTCTTCACATGTCTGTGTCAGGACAAAGATTTAGGGAGGCACCAGCAAGAACTGAGAGTGGAAACTCACAGCACCGGGGCTCAGCCTCTTCCAAACCCTTCCAGCACCAGTCTTACGAACCAAGCAACCGGTGGCAGGATGCTGAAGGCCAGATGGTGACACCAGCCCAGCCTAGCACAGGTATCGGGGCCACAGCCCCTTTCCTGCCCTTCCAATCACATGCGTCTCCTGGGGCATACAGAGCTTGGCCAAACCCAAGAGCTCCTTCAGCCCACCCTGCCTCCCCTAAACAGAGACCTCCAAACAGCACCAATGGGCTCCAACACAGCACCATCCCCTCCTCTTCCTCTTGAGATCAGGCAGAGCCCCTGCTCCTGGTAGCTTAGTGCAGGCAGCAGGATGGGGATACCCCAAACTCACACCCGACCCAGCAGCCCCGAGGGCACATGTGCCACTGGTGACACCAATATGGCACCGAGAGCCTCCGTGACCCCTGGCAGCACGCAGGAGCTCCGGTGAGCGCAGCTCTCCGACCGGCTGTACTGGGAACACAGGATGGGATGGGCTGATCCCTGGGAAACGCTTCCCAGTGGAGATGCTCAGAAGGAAAAGGGCTCCGGGAGCTTTCTGCACCACCCATGCTCAGCACGAGGTTGCCCCTTGCCAAGACGACCGTCCCCAGGAGCCACCAGGATCCGGGCTCCACTGACCCGGCTCCCCCCACCCCGGTCCAAGAGGCGGGTGAGGGCACACGCAGGCACTGACCATTCCTCCGGCTGGCCCCGAGCTCCCCCTCCAAGCCTGGTCCCCTCCAAGCCTGTGGCCACCTTCAGAGGGAGGCGCCGCGGTCCCACCGGCTCCAGCGCGTGTGGCCGGGTCGCTGCCGTACCCCGAGGAGCTCCGGGCTGCGCACCCGCTGCGCCCGCTGAAGGAGGACGTGCTGCGGGATGCCGGCGGTCCATGCCCATCTCCCTCCCCAGCCTGAGACGATGGCAGCCCTGAGGTTCTCCCCGTGCTGGGGTTTTCTGCCTGATCCACCATGGGGGACGGCGTCGAGAGCTCTGAAAGGGTGCCCGGCTCTGCTGCAGAAGAGCAGGTCCACACAGTGCTGGAGCCAGGGTCCTTGCTGCCTCCTTTCCCCCAGGCATCCAGGGCGCTGCTGGCTCCCAGCTCCTTGCTTTTGGCTGGCTCCTCGGCACCGGTCGGGGACAGGAGCCCCCCGGGGTAGCCATTGGGGCGCAGGGGCAGCAGCACAGCCCGGCGGCTGCCTGCGCCGCTCCTCTGCAGCTCGACCAGGCGGCTCACCGCCCTCTCGCAGCCCTCCTCAGCCGGGTTGTCCAGCAAGCGGGCGATGACGGTGGTGCCTTCATCCCCGGCAGGGTCTGCGCCCGGCTGCCGCGGCTCCGGCACCAGCAGAACCTTCTGCACCTCGCCCTGGAACCGCTCCTTCACCTGCACCAGGAGCCCGGGGTGCAGCGCGGCTGCCTTGGGGTCCCCGCGGCCGGCGGGTTCCTCTCCTCCCTCCCGAGGCGCTGCCTTCGACTTCAGCACATCCTCATCCTCACGCACCTCCAGGGCTGGGGCTTCCTGCTGTGGGGCTGCCTCCGGCATCGCTCTTCTCTTCCCCCTCCGCCTCCGTTTGAAGCGGACCCTTTTTTTAGGAGACAGGGGTGCCTTTCCCACTGTTTTTTCCTTCGGCTCCTTAACGCAGCCCAGAGAATTCCCCATCTCCTCCTCCTCCTCCTCCTCCTCCTCCCCGGCGCCGGCAGTACCGCAGCGGAGCGAGTCGCCGGCTCCCGAATCAATCCCGAACGGGGCTTCATGGGCTCCAACGGGGGCCGTGCTCCGTGCCGCGGGGTGCCCGTGCCCGGCGCTCCCTCCCGCCAGCCCCGCCGCCGCTCCAGACAGCCATCTTACAGCCTGCGCTGCCAGCACACACATTCAAAGCATCTCACTGCAGTTCAGAAATCACTTGACCTAAAAGCAGAGGGAGCGGGGATTGGCTGCAGCTCCTGTTCTCCAAACATGAGGTAATGGGAGCACGGCCCTCGCCGACACAAACAGGGAGCAGAGAGGGGAGGAGGGTGGGAACGGGGAGGATAAACCCCACAGAACGCGGGGAAGGTTGGTAAAGGTAGGATAAAGGAAGGGGTGGGAAAGAAACGGGGTGGGGGGAAGCAGGGAGGAGTCAGAGCGGCTCTGCACGCACACTACGGGGAATGCGCCGGCTCCACAGGGATGCTCCTGGCCAATTCGAGAGGTTTGCTCCTTAAACCTTAATGCTGAGAGCCCCGAGAGCTCTCATGGGGGCTCATGTGCCCACCCTCCTGCCGGGCTCGCCCAGCTCAGGGCGTGGAGCACAAGGCACCTCGGGGACCTGGCATCAGGGAGAAGCAGCCTGGGGTCCCAACCAGTGCCAATGACCCCATCCCAGTCCAACCCCTTCTGAGGGCAGGTTTTGATCATTCCAGCTCTCAGCAGCTCAGAGGGACCAGAGTAGGGCAACATGCACCACAAGCAGGGATGAGACAGAAAATGGGGAAAAGGGAGGCATAAAGATGGGGATATGGAACTCAGCCCCAGCAAGCAGGGCTGGGAGGGGAGAAAAACACTATGAGGAGCAACCCAGGAGACGACCATGGCAGCCAGGGACCCCAAGAGCTCCCAGGGCATGTGGGGCAGGCCCCACACCTTCACTGCTCCAGCTCCCTGCTCCACACTGACTCCAGCCCTTCCCAAACCTCTCCCAGCCGCCTGCCCCCAGGCAGTGGTACTGGGACACTGGAGATTAAGAGGTTCACAATGGAGCCACAACCCCAGAAACAATCCCATTAGCCCAGTGGGGAGAGGATGGGCAGGCTCATGGCACCAGCCCAGCTCCCCATGGGACCCCTTGTCACCCACCCTGTCCCCCACGGCAGGGTGGCATCATCCCCTCCCAGCTGGGCATGGAGGGCACCCAGGACCTCCTGATATCCCCTTGCTGGTCTCCTGCAGCAGAGGATGCACCAGGACTGGACCAACCCAAAGACGAGGACCACGGGCATGGGATGCCACCAGCCAGGGTCCCACCAGAGACAACAGCGACTGCTCAGCATCCAGATCCTGCTCGATCCTGGCTGCTTCCCAGGGCAAACCACCAGCCGAGTGCCTTGCCCGCAGCCTCACACCCAATTTATCCCCATGATCCCCCCAAAAGCACTGCTCACTCATTCCTCCAAGTAATAAAACCTTCCTTATGAGGTCCCAAAGCCAGCGCCAGCCTCATCTGGAAGATGCCAGCAGGGATGCAGCAGGGAGCTGGGACACAGCAGCGGGAACGGCCACATAGCTCACACGCTGCTGACAGCAGCAGTGCTCAGCGAGCCAACATGCCAGCACACTGGTGGCATTCGGGGCTGTGCCCTGAGGGCTTCAGAGCTACAGCTGGGTAATTTGAGGTATTAGAGACCTGAGACCCTGTTTTACAAGAGCATCTACAGCACACAATTGCTGGAGACGGTCCCGGCTGCGTTCCCCAGCAGGGCCAGAGAGCTTCTCCTATCCCTGTCCTGAACCACTGTCACGCGGCTGACATTTTCCATTCCAACAACCACACAAAGGGCTGGGAGCACCTCGGGATAACAGCCCCATGCGGGTGGGAGCTCAGCCCATTGGATCCCTCAAGGATCTGCTCTTCTCCTCCAGAGACATCAGCTGAGCAAACAGCTACCGCCAACAACCGCAGTGCCAACGGGAGGCCACCACACACAGCCCATCATTAATGATCCCATTACAGAAACAATGGGAAAAGGGTGTTGCTGTTCTCCAGCACCAGTCTCCATGATCCTGCGATGGGTGCGGATCCTCCAGACCAATCCATGCAGCAGCATTGCCACAGAACACACGGACAAGAGGGATGCCAGCGCCATCCCAGCCCATCCACCCCGCACCCTTCAACAAGAAGCTCTGATGACCTACCTGGAAGTGGAGGATGATGGTCCATATGAGCCCCAGCGTGAGCTTGGGGTTGCCATCCGTAATGTCATCGTTGCGAATGTTCACCAGTTTCACCTGAAAGAGAAACATCAGGGTCAAAGCTCACCCACAGGAAGGAGGGGGACATGGCCTTGACCCCATGGGCCCCCCAAGCACCTCAAGTGGGGACACGCAAGACCCCAGCGCTTCCTGAAGCAGCAGCGAGGCCACCCCATGCCCTGTCTCAGGAAGGATTATTCACATCTCCAGCTCTCTCCATCTGGAATTGCTTTCCCAGCACTTAATGGCTTTATTTTAGCTCACACAGGGAAGTGCTTCACCCCCAAAGCCCTGAGCACTGGTGCATAATTGAACAGGCACAGAGCACGGGTAGAAGAGGATGGCTGAGCTTTAACAACTCATTCCCGGGTTCAAAACCACCCTGCTTGGGCTGGTTTTCAACTTTAAGGAAGCAGAAACACGAGCACTGAGGGTCCTCCCCCAGCACCCACCAAGAGCCCCATCCAGGCAGATTCCAGCCCCACAGTCCCAGAGCTGCCTGGCCACTGCTCCTGCTCCCCCTGCAGCCGCTATCCCAGGAGCTGCCACGTGCTTTGGGCTCTTTTTCCCTGGTGGGCTCCCCATGGAGGGTCCCCGCTCCCCAGCAGGGCTCCACGCTCAGTCTCCAGCAGGAGCATGTGGGAAAAGACATCCTGCTTCAAAGGAAAAGCTGTTTCATCCAAGTAGAGAAACAAGCTCCCGAGAGCCCCCAGCAAAATGTCTCTATCAAGGGGCTGGGGAGGAGGAGCAGGGGGCTGGAAGCAGCTCACCCTCCCTGGAGTGGGGGCACAGTCACGTTTATTCAGTGCCCCCAGGCCAGCAGAGAACCCTGCTTCAGCAGGAACTGCTCGGATTTATCATCACCTCGGCATATCTGGGGAGCATCTCGGTGGGGAGACCTGACCCAACAGGCAGAACGGGACACACGGCCCCGGGGGTTCCACCTACAGAGCCAACAAGTCTGGGGATGCATCCCAGTGCTCCAGGCGGATCCCGCCCAGGGGTGCGGAGGAGGCACTGCAGGGCCAGCACCTCCCAAAAGCCTGCCCTCTGAAAGCCAAAGGGGGATGCTGTCTGTCCGTGGGATGTGCCACAGCCGCCCATCCCCGGTGCTGGGATCTGAGGCTTTCTGGGGAACAGAAGTGCCTGTCTGTGACATTTGCAATCCCCTTCCCACAAGTGGAGTCTGGTTCCTCATTTTCATACTGGTTTTTGTGCTGCGTGGGTGGTTCTGAGAGTGAACACCTACAGGGGAATGTCCCCTGAGAGCCACCCTCAACCAGCACTGACACCACAGGGATGGGCACACCCTGGCACAGGCTGATGCTGCTTCTCAACACCATTCCCGAGTCCCAGCCGGGGGAACAACCACAAATCTGCCTCTGGATGAGCCCAGCTCAGCCCTTACCTGTCGCTGCTTCAGGAAATCCAGGGCAATCTGCACGTTCTGCAGGCGATGGAAACGCATCCGCCCCTTCTCACGCGGCTGCAAGAGAGGCAGCAGGTTCAGGGGGGGTCTTGGAGCCGGGCTGGCAGCTCCCCACATGCACAACCACCCCCCGTGCCCAGCGTGCTGCTGTGACCCCGTGCACTGCACACATCCTGCTCTATCCTCTTGCTCTGGAGGCAAATAGAAGCGTTGCTACTCATGATCCTGCTGCAAGGTGGGGCATGGAGGTGGGAAGACCCCAAGATCTTGACCTCCTCCAAGACCCCGAGGGCTGGCATCCAGGCTCCGAGCTGTGTGCTCAGCCAGCAGCAGGCAGGACCGGTGCAGCCTCCAAGATCCCAAGGCAGGATCCCACCTATCCCAAAGTCAGACACACTGGGAAGAGGGCTCAGCAAAAAGAGATGTGCATGAGCGGGTGCAGGGTCTGAGCCATCCAGATGGAAGCAGAGGCAGGTCTGCTCCGCAGCAGGACATGGGGACACAGGCAGGTCCCCACTGATGGCAAAGAAGCCACGACCTCAGCCTCAGCCCCTGCAGACCCAGCTCAGCTTTTCCCACATGTGGGCTCCAGGCCCCATTTCCAAACCCTTCGGGAATGCCCTGGGCTGCGCTCATCGCTGCTGCTGCAGGCAGGGGACTCTCCAAGGTACCAGGAAGCTGAGCCGTGGCCAGGGGAAGGGTATGTGATATGGGATGCTGGATCTGCTTTGATACAGCAGGAAGAGAATGGATGCACAAATCCTGATCCCAGCCTCAATGAGGTATCACCAGGATGCTCTGAACTGCTGGGACACCCCAATTCCTATGAGCCCCCTTCCTTCCCCAGCCTGAAGGGGAAGAGCTGCCCCTGCAAGGGGAACATCTCCAGGGCTGCAGGGACTGGAGCCTGGTGGGAAGATGCTACAGCCCCCCCCAGCTCCTCCCGCACTGCTCCAGGTGGAGGTGACACCATGCACAAGGGAGTCATCACCCAGAGCAAAGGGGGCTGGAAAACACCCCTTGTACCCTGAGTAAGGCTTTGGGGTCTGCCCCCTCATGGGGACCCTCAGCTGTGCTCGCTCCTACCTCCACTCACATGCATGGGGTTGCTGGTTGTGCCCCGCACCCTACAGTGGCACCAGCCACAACCCCCCCCACCCCTTCCAAGAAGGTGCCTGTGCCCTGTCCATGCAGTGCGAGGTGAGCAGCCACCACTGCAGCCCCGTGGGGGGGACACATGCTGTCACCCCGGGTGGGTGCCGTGCCCTGACCGCAGGCTGACACCGCAGGGCGCACACGGATAATCCAGTTCAGGTGAGCAGAGCCCAGGAAGGAGGAGAGCAGAACCGGGAGCCGGGGCTCCTGCAGCTTCCCTCCTGCTTCCCTCGCTCAGGGTGCCCACCCTGGGTGGCTTTTATCCAGACCCAAGGAGAAGGGAAGCTGGGAGCCTCTGGGCTGCACTGGACTATCCGCCGGCACTCCAGTGCCTGCCCGGGATACAGACTCAACCTACTTCTTCATCATCATCATCTTCCTCCTCCCGCTCCTCGCTGCTCGCACGGCACCAGGCCGGCGCTCTCACCAGGCGAAGGCTCCGCTGAGCTGGCGGCTCTATTTGCTATGGAGGACGGGAGGGACGGCGGCGAGGCGACGGGAGGGGGACACGACAGGGAGACACAATGGAAACCAAAAGGCAACACCCAGGTGAGAGGGAAAACAAAAGAGTGGGGATGAAGGCGGCTGGATCTCTAGCACTCCCTGGGCTCCAGCACAGGAATTTCCCCTTGGATTTGAAAGCCGGAGGGAAGAGAAGGAAGCTGTCTGGATCACAAGTAGCTTGATCCAAATTTTCAACCCCCACAAAAACCTGATTTGGCATCTTGTGGAGGGTAACGGAGGGAGCGGGGAGATCTTTACCCACATCCTATTTTAGGGGAAAGCTAAAATAATTCCTGCTGCGCTACCCTGTTGCAGGCACTGGGATCTTCCCAGAGCTGAGTGAATGTGTCAGTCTGAGGAGGAGGAGGAGGAAGGAGGGGGACTCTACGATGCTCATGACGCAGGATGAGGTTTGCACGCCACAAATGCAGCTCAGGCAGGAGCTGAGCATGGGGCAGGAGCATCAAACGTGAGCTAAAGCACTGGGCAAACTCTCACAGGAAGAGTTTGAGTCAAAGCCATCAGTATCTGTTATTTTAAATGCAGATGAAGGTTTGAAGCCTCCACAAAAAGAGGGCTCTACCCAGGGCACTGCAAACCAGGGGCTCTGAGGGGATCCAAGACCAGCCTGGGGAACACGGGTCTGAGTGGAAACAACAAAAATGATAACTAATACAATAAAAGGAACAAGGACAGACATTTGAAAACAAAACTATGGCGTAAGAAATGACAGGAATGAAGGGAGTGGGGGAAGGATGGAGGGGACCTATGGGGAAGGGTGGCAGCAGCATCGCTGCCCGGCCCTGGGCACTTACCAGCTTGACCCCTGACAGCACCTCCAGGAGGGAGATGAGGTTGTGGCCATCTCGTAGGTCTTCGTAGAGGTCATTGATGTGCTTGCGCACCTGCGGGAGGAACAACCATCACTTTGCACGGTGATTCCAGAATGATGGCTAAGGACAGAGGTCTCCTGGCTCCCAAATAACCTGCTGCAACTTATACACATGGAATCAGGCTGTTAAACCACCCATATTCCAGGCAATAGAATTATAAGAGTCATAGAATAGTCTGGGTTGGAAAGGATCTTAAGATCATCCAGTTCCAACCCCTGCCATGGGCAGGGACACCTCACACTAAACCATGGCACCCAGGGCTCTGTCCAACCTGGCCTTGAACACTGCCAGGGATGGAGCATTCATAACACTGCACACAGAGCTCTGCAGTCCTGAAGCGTTGGTTTAAGTGTTCAGGCTGCCTTGGAGTAACTCCCAAAGCACGGCACCCAGCTCCATCTGAGAGCAGAGGAGGCTTCTGCGAGCTGTGAGAGCAGCCTCTGGAACTGCTCTTCCCAGACACCCAGACCTTGTCCTGGAGTTTTACTCACCTGGGAATCACAGCCTGGTCTGGGTTGGAAGGGACCTTAAAGCTTATCCAGCTCCAACCCCTGCCACGGGCAGGGACCCCTTCCACTGGAGCAGCTTGCTCTAAGCCTCTGTGTCCAACCTGGCCTTGAACACTGCCAGGGATGGGGCAGCCACAGCTTCTCTGGGCACCCTGTGCCAGCGCCTCAGCACCCTCACAGGGAAGAGCTTCGGCCTAAGAGCTCATCTCAGTCTCCCCTCGGGCAGGTTAAAGCCATTCCCCTTGGCCTGTCCCTGCATCCCTTGTCCCAAGCCCCTCTCCAGGTTTCCTGCAGCCCCTTCAGGCACTGGAGCTGCTCTCAGGTCTCCCCTTCAGGAGCCTTCTCTTCTCCAGGCTGCCCCAGCCCAGCTCTCTCAGCCTGGCTCCAGAGCAGAGCTGCTCCAGCCCTCGCAGTAGCTCCGTGGCCTCCTCTGGATGTGCTCGAGCAGATCCACATCCTTACATTGGAGGCCCAGAGCTGGGCGCATCCCTTGATGTGTTCCCACAACAAGCAAGTAGCCAAAAGCTTGATGCTGAGCTCAGCAGAGCTGGCAGGAAAACACACAGTGACACCCAACGCCCAGACAACTCCTTCTCCTTGGTCCCTCTTTTTCTTTTTGGAAAATGGAGAATTAATTACCAGACACCTGGCATTAGCCAAGAAAAGCATTAGGCACCTCACAGTGCAACGTTAATCCTGCTTAGCTACCTATAACAGCAAGCATCTCCCTTTGCAGCCCATTTCCACACAGGAGCATCCTTCAAAAGACAATGCAGCCCCTTTGCCCGGCAATGGGGCCCTGGGATCTCCTCTTTCACCCTGATGATGCACAAGCCTCGTGTTAAAGCAAGGACCGGGTACTCAGGAGGCACATGCACTAGCAAGGGCTGTGTGGTGATGTTACAGTGCCCTCCAAAGGCACCAGCACATTCCCACTGCAACCAGCTCTGCTCTGCGCGCAGACACGGGTGTGAACACTCAAATCCATGCACAAAGTCCTCGACAAAACACAACTTCCTTAAGAAAAAGGCATTCAGCAGCCAGTGCTGAGCCAGAGCAGACACACAGATGGTCACTGAACCGGCCTTATAATAAACTCCATGTCCCTTACCTTCATCAAGTGTTTATTGACCCATTTAGTGAAGGTTTTCTTCTGGACTCTGTCCCGTTCATCTGTCAAAAGAAGACAAAAGGGGGCTCTTGGTCAGTGTTTCTCATGCAGAAACTCAAATGACACTGAAATGAGGGGAAGAGAAAGAGGAATCGCTGCCGGTGCCAGGGTGGATCCAGTGCCCATGCAGGGTATACAGAGGCTGCTTGTTCATGGGTTAGTGCAGAACAGGCAGCTCTGGGAACACCTCGCTCCACGCCAGGAGCATCCACACAGCTACAACCAGACAGAGTGATGGGTTTGGGGGACAGAATAGTGTTATTTGAACAAAAGCAGCATGGATGATTGGGACGGGTACAGCTGCAGCTGGCAGCGGCATCCAAAACCCCTGAATGGGTCCTCCCTGTGCCTCCACATCCCTCCTGGACCAGCACAGGGAGGGAATTGGGGTTTTCCCAGGCCCCCTCTTCCGGAGGGTGACCCCCTCCCCTGCCCGCTCCTGGAAGGCTTTAGTGCACGAGATAAACCCCAGATGTCCCATACCCAGCCCCAGCCGGTGCCATTAGCAGCTTATTGTGTCGCTGTATTTTCGGTTCATTGGATTGTCAGGACTTAATGTGTATTTCTGTCCCACGGCTCAGCCCAGGGCATCCTGGGAGCAGGGGTGACAATGGGGGTCCCATGTCTGGGGGTCCCACCCCCACAGAGCAGCCGGGGGGGGTTGCCAGCCCCATGGGGGGACAGGATGGGACACTGATGGCAATGCCAAGTGGCAATGTGGGGTACGGGAGCTTTGCTTTGCCTGGTTTTGGTGCAAAAACATAATACAATGGACATGTTATCAAAGGAGAGGACACGAGGTGGGGTCACAGGGCTGGAGGGTCCCATGGGGCGCATGAGGAGGGCTCAGGGTAACCCCAGCAGCCAGCCCTGTGCCAAAGGGGATCACCTGGTTTTAACAGCATCACCTCGGAGGGGAAGGTGCCTCAGTGCTGACCCCCAGACATGACCCAAGCTCCCGAGTAACCACCCTGTGCAGCCAGGAGGTCCCCTGGATACAGTGGTGAAGGACAAGCCCCACAGCCCCAAGACATCCCCTTGCCATCAGTCTGCCCGGCAGCAGCTGCCTTTGCTTTCATTTGAAGCCAAAATATCAAGGAAAGTGAGAAAATCAACACGCTGGACCCAGGCTCCGCAGACATACAGTGTGTCCTGCCCGGAGGCCCCATGTCCCCCTTCCTGGGATAGGCAGTCACTGGGGGGGGGGGGTGTCCCTTCTCTATCTGAGCCCATGTCCCCCTTCCTGGGACAGGGAGTCAGTGGCGGGGGGGTCCCTTCTCTATCTGAGCAGCCACAGCCCCAGGGAAAACCTCCCCACATCTCAATGCACGCAGCATCTACCACCACATCTCCTCCCCATCCACCCCACGGCTTCCCCATCCCAAAGCGCTGCAGCGGAACACGCGGCACACCACCGGCACATCACATCCCGAATCCCGCTCCATCCCCAAGCGCCCAAATCCATCCAGTGGCTGAGCTCTGGTTCCCCACCCCACCGGGCTCTGGTCTTGGGACCACGCGGCCAAGCCACGGAGCTGCCGCCTGGCACCGCCTGCCATAGGAAGCTGCGTCACCCCCATGTGTTTTTAAGGTCCCTTCCTTCACCCAACCCCTCCAGGGTCCCTTCCCAACCCTGGTGTTAATTCAGGGTGGGTAAAGCTGGAGCCGTGCCCTGCTGCAATGGTTGGGGGCTTCCTTCGGGTCGGGAAGGGGACGGCGGTGGGTACTGACCGATGCAGCACATCCGGCACACGAGGCAGGCGCTCAGCCGCCGCTGCTCCCTGGGGAGATGCCTCCTCTCCATCACCCAAGCCTGGGATGGGGAGCGCAGGGTCCTGGCAAAGCAACCTCCGGGCTCCTGGGGAAGGGTCTTTGGTGGCACCACCGGCTCACCGACCTTGGGTGTCTTCTCGGCCGCAGCTCCTCCCACCGCGCCACTTCCTACCCCCGGCGCGGGCACCAGCCCTTCCTCCTGCAGGGCATCGCCCCAAACCCCATCATCACCTCAACGGCTGCTTCCCCTGTTCCTTGTGCTTCTCCCGGCGCTCCCAGCCTGCCCAGTGCCTCACCACCGCGATCCCAACGGCCGGCAAAGCCGCTCGCAAAGCTCCCAGCGAGGAAGGGGCAGAGCTGCTGCCCCACCAGCAGGCTCCTGGCTTGTTTTCCCTCGCCTTGTTTTCCAGTTAATTGCAGCAGGGACGGGCAGGACAATGCCAGGCTGTTCTCTCCGCTCTCGCCTGCCTGCCTGCGGATC